>NC_060127.1:88286326-88504085 GCF_021461395.2 Schistocerca americana | reverse complement strand
TCCTCCTCCTCCTCCTTGCCTCCTCCTCCTCCTCCTCCTTGCCTTCTCCTCCTCCTCCTCCTCCTCCTTGCCTTCTCCTCCTCCTCCTCCTCCTCCTTGCCTTCTCCTCCTCCTCCTCCTCCTCCTTGCCTTCTCCTCCTCCTCCTCCTCCTCCTTGCCTTCTCCTCCTCCTCCTCCTCCTCCTTGCCTTCTCCTCCTCCTCCTCCTCCTCCTTGCCTTCTCCTCCTCCTCCTCCTCCTCCTTGCCTTCTCCTCCTCCTCCTCCTCCTCCTTGCCTTCTCCTCCTCCTCCTCCTCCTCCTTGCCTTCTCCTCCTCCTCCTCCTCCTCCTTGCCTTCTCCTCCTCCTCCTCCTCCTCCTTGCCTTCTCCTCCTCCTCCTCCTCCTCCTTGCCTTCTCCTCCTCCTCCTCCTCCTCCTTGCCTTCTCCTCCTCCTCCTCCTCCTCCTCCTTGCCTTCTCCTCCTCCTCCTCCTCCTCCTCCTTGCCTTCTCCTCCTCCTCCTCCTCCTCCTCCTTGCCTTCTCCTCCTCCTCCTCCTCCTCCTCCTTGCCTTCTCCTCCTCCTCCTCCTCCTCCTTGCCTTCTCCTCCTCCTCCTCCTCCTCCTTGCCTTCTCCTCCTCCTCCTCCTCCTCCTTGCCTTCTCCTCCTCCTCCTCCTCCTCCTTGCCTTCTCCTCCTCCTTGCCTTCTCCTCCTTGCCTTCTCCTCCTCCTTGCCTTCTCCTCCTCCTTGCCTTCTCCTTGCCTTCTCCTCCTCCTTGCCTTCTCCTCCTCCTCCTCCTTGCCTCCTCCTCCTCCTTGCCTCCTCCTCCTCCTTGCCTCCTCCTCCTCCTCCTTGCCTCCTCCTCCTCCTCCTTGCCTCCTCCTCCTCCTCCTTGCCTCCTCCTCCTCCTCCTTGCCTCCTCCTCCTCCTCCTCCTTGCCTCCTCCTCCTCCTCCTCCTCCTTGCCTCCTCCTCCTCCTCCTCCTCCTTGCCTCCTCCTCCTCCTCCTCCTCCTTGCCTCCTCCTCCTCCTCCTCCTCCTTGCCTCCTCCTCCTCCTCCTCCTCCTTGCCTCCTCCTCCTCCTCCTCCTCCTTGCCTCCTCCTCCTCCTCCTCCTTGCCTCCTCCTCCTCCTCCTCCTTGCCTCCTCCTCCTCCTCCTCCTCCTTGCCTCCTCCTCCTCCTCCTCCTCCTTGCCTCCTCCTCCTCCTCCTCCTCCTTGCCTCCTCCTCCTCCTCCTCCTCCTTGCCTCCTCCTCCTCCTCCTCCTCCTTGCCTCCTCCTCCTCCTCCTCCTCCTTGCCTCCTCCTCCTCCTCCTCCTCCTTGCCTCCTCCTCCTCCTCCTCCTCCTTGCCTCCTCCTCCTCCTCCTCCTCCTTGCCTCCTCCTCCTCCTCCTCCTCCTTGCCTCCTCCTCCTCCTCCTCCTCCTTGCCTCCTCCTCCTCCTCCTCCTCCTTGCCTCCTCCTCCTCCTCCTCCTCCTCCTTGCCTCCTCCTCCTCCTCCTCCTCCTCCTTGCCTTCTCCTCCTCCTCCTCCTCCTCCTTGCCTTCTCCTCCTCCTCCTCCTCCTCCTTGCCTTCTCCTCCTCCTCCTCCTCCTCCTTGCCTTCTCCTCCTCCTCCTCCTCCTCCTTGCCTTCTCCTCCTCCTCCTCCTCCTCCTTGCCTTCTCCTCCTCCTCCTCCTCCTCCTTGCCTTCTCCTCCTCCTCCTCCTCCTCCTTGCCTTCTCCTCCTCCTCCTCCTCCTCCTTGCCTTCTCCTCCTCCTCCTCCTCCTCCTTGCCTTCTCCTCCTCCTCCTCCTCCTCCTTGCCTTCTCCTCCTCCTCCTCCTCCTCCTTGCCTTCTCCTCCTCCTCCTCCTCCTCCTTGCCTTCTCCTCCTCCTCCTCCTCCTCCTTGCCTTCTCCTCCTCCTCCTCCTCCTCCTTGCCTTCTCCTCCTCCTCCTCCTCCTCCTCCTTGCCTTCTCCTCCTCCTCCTCCTCCTCCTCCTTGCCTTCTCCTCCTCCTCCTCCTCCTCCTCCTTGCCTTCTCCTCCTCCTCCTCCTCCTCCTCCTTGCCTTCTCCTCCTCCTCCTCCTCCTCCTCCTTGCCTTCTCCTCCTCCTCCTCCTCCTCCTCCTTGCCTTCTCCTCCTCCTCCTCCTCCTCCTCCTTGCCTTCTCCTCCTCCTCCTCCTCCTCCTTGCCTTCTCCTCCTCCTCCTCCTCCTCCTTGCCTTCTCCTCCTCCTCCTCCTCCTCCTTGCCTTCTCCTCCTCCTCCTCCTCCTCCTTGCCTTCTCCTCCTCCTCCTCCTCCTCCTTGCCTTCTCCTCCTCCTCCTCCTCCTCCTTGCCTTCTCCTCCTCCTCCTCCTCCTCCTTGCCTTCTCCTCCTCCTCCTCCTCCTCCTTGCCTTCTCCTCCTCCTCCTCCTCCTCCTTGCCTTCTCCTCCTCCTCCTCCTCCTCCTTGCCTTCTCCTCCTCCTCCTCCTCCTCCTCCTTGCCTTCTCCTCCTCCTCCTCCTCCTCCTCCTTGCCTTCTCCTCCTCCTCCTCCTCCTCCTCCTTGCCTTCTCCTCCTCCTCCTCCTCCTCCTTGCCTTCTCCTCCTCCTCCTCCTCCTCCTTGCCTTCTCCTCCTCCTCCTCCTCCTCCTTGCCTTCTCCTCCTCCTTGCCTTCTCCTCCTTGCCTTCTCCTCCTCCTTGCCTTCTCCTCCTCCTTGCCTTCTCCTTGCCTTCTCCTCCTCCTTGCCTTCTCCTCCTCCTTGCCTTCTCCTCCTCCTCCTCCTTGCCTCCTCCTCCTCCTTGCCTCCTCCTCCTCCTCCTTGCCTCCTCCTCCTCCTCCTTGCCTCCTCCTCCTCCTCCTTGCCTCCTCCTCCTCCTCCTTGCCTCCTCCTCCTCCTCCTCCTTGCCTCCTCCTCCTCCTCCTCCTCCTTGCCTCCTCCTCCTCCTCCTCCTCCTTGCCTCCTCCTCCTCCTCCTCCTCCTTGCCTCCTCCTCCTCCTCCTCCTCCTTGCCTCCTCCTCCTCCTCCTCCTCCTTGCCTCCTCCTCCTCCTCCTCCTCCTTGCCTCCTCCTCCTCCTCCTCCTTGCCTCCTCCTCCTCCTCCTCCTTGCCTCCTCCTCCTCCTCCTCCTCCTTGCCTCCTCCTCCTCCTCCTCCTCCTTGCCTCCTCCTCCTCCTCCTCCTCCTTGCCTCCTCCTCCTCCTCCTCCTCCTTGCCTCCTCCTCCTCCTCCTCCTCCTTGCCTCCTCCTCCTCCTCCTCCTCCTTGCCTCCTCCTCCTCCTCCTCCTCCTTGCCTCCTCCTCCTCCTCCTCCTCCTTGCCTCCTCCTCCTCCTCCTCCTCCTTGCCTCCTCCTCCTCCTCCTCCTCCTTGCCTCCTCCTCCTCCTCCTCCTCCTCCTTGCCTCCTCCTCCTCCTCCTCCTCCTCCTTGCCTCCTCCTCCTCCTCCTCCTCCTCCTTGCCTCCTCCTCCTCCTCCTCCTCGCCTCCTCCTTGCCTCCTCCTCCTCCTCCTTGCCTCCTCCTTGCCTCCTCCTCCTCCTCCTCCTCCTCCTTGCCTCCTCCTCCTCCTCCTCCTCCTCCTTGCCTCCTCCTCCTCCTCCTCCTCCTCCTTGCCTCCTCCTCCTCCTCCTCCTCCTCCTCCTCCTTGCCTCCTCCTCCTCCTCCTCCTCCTCCTTGCCTCCTCCTCCTCCTCCTCCTCCTTGCCTCCTCCTCCTCCTCCTCCTCCTTGCCTCCTCCTCCTCCTCCTCCTCCTTGCCTCCTCCTCCTCCTCCTCCTCCTTGCCTCCTCCTCCTCCTCCTCCTCCTCCTTGCCTCCTCCTCCTCCTCCTCCTCCTTGCCTCCTCCTCCTCCTCCTCCTCCTTGCCTCCTCCTCCTCCTCCTCCTCCTTGCCTCCTCCTCCTCCTCCTCCTCCTCCTTGCCTCCTCCTCCTCCTCCTCCTCCTTGCCTCCTCCTCCTCCTCCTCCTCCTCCTTGCCTCCTCCTCCTCCTCCTCCTCCTTGCCTCCTCCTCCTCCTCCTCCTCCTTGCCTCCTCCTCCTCCTCCTCCTCCTCCTTGCCTCCTCCTCCTCCTCCTCCTCCTTGCCTCCTCCTCCTCCTCCTCCTCCTTGCCTCCTCCTCCTCCTCCTCCTCCTCCTTGCCTCCTCCTCCTCCTCCTCCTCCTTGCCTCCTCCTCCTCCTCCTCCTCCTTGCCTCCTCCTCCTCCTCCTCCTCCTTGCCTCCTCCTCCTCCTCCTCCTCCTTGCCTCCTCCTCCTCCTCCTCCTTGCCTCCTCCTCCTCCTTGCCTCCTCCTCCTCCTTGCCTCCTCCTCCTCCTCCTCCTTGCCTCCTCCTCCTCCTTGCCTCCTCCTCCTCCTTGCCTCCTCCTCCTCCTTGCCTCCTCCTCCTCCTTGCCTCCTCCTCCTCCTTGCCTCCTCCTCCTCCTTGCCTCCTCCTCCTCCTTGCCTCCTCCTCCTCCTTGCCTCCTCCTCCTCCTTGCCTCCTCCTCCTTGCCTCCTCCTCCTTGCCTCCTCCTCCTTGCCTCCTCCTCCTTGCCTCCTCCTCCTTGCCTCCTCCTCCTTGCCTCCTCCTCCTTGCCTCCTCCTCCTTGCCTCCTCCTCCTTGCCTCCTCCTCCTTGCCTCCTCCTCCTTGCCTCCTCCTCCTTGCCTCCTCCTTGCCTCCTCCTCCTCCTCCTCCTCCTTGCCTCCTCCTCCTCCTCCTCCTCCTTGCCTCCTCCTCCTTGCCTCCTCCTTGCCTCCTCCTCCTTGCCTCCTCCTCCTTGCCTCCTCCTCCTTGCCTCCTCCTCCTTGCCTCCTCCTTGCCTCCTCCTTGCCTCCTCCTTGCCTCCTCCTTGCCTCCTCCTTGCCGCCTCCTCCTCCTCCTTGCCTCCTCCTTGCCTCCTCCTCCTCCTTGCCTCCTCCTCCTCCTTGCCTCCTCCTCCTCCTTGCCTCCTCCTCCTCCTTGCCTCCTCCTCCTCCTTGCCTCCTCCTTGCCTCCTCCTCCTCCTCCTCCTCCTCCTTGCCTTCTCCTTGCCTCCTCCTCCTCCTCCTCCTTGCCTCCTCCTCCTCCTCCTCCTCCTTGCCTTCTCCTCCTCCTTGCCTTCTCCTCCTCCTCCTTGCCTTCTCCTCCTCCTCCTCCTCCTCCTCCTTGCCTTCTCCTCGGCGTTTGAGACAGTCTGTCCTCTCTCTCTTCCTTTTCCTTTTCCTCTTCTTCCTTCCTCCCTGTGCGTGCCTGAAGGCCGACCCACACGTTCGCACGCGTAGCCGGTGACGGGGTAACGCGTAAGTCCCCGCCCTGGGTAGACATGTAAGGCACGCGCTTACCCCCTGGTAAAGGCCAGGCCCGGGGAGGGGTGATTGCCTGAGCTGATACCTTCTGACCATGCCGATTGGTCCCTCCGTCTGTTGCTCGGGAGGTGTGACCAGAGGTGTAAACATTCACCTAAGGCGGGAGTGCCCTCTTCCCCACAAGGAAGGAGCGCGCCATCGGAGACGCTGGAAATCATGGGGATTCCTCCGCAATGGATTCTACTCCATCTCTCTCGACTTCGACCCAAAAACGGAAACGTGACCAGCCAACAGTGACAAAAGTACTACCGCCTGCCCCACAGTTCCTCGTAGTTTCTCGATCTGCGGACGGAAAGGAATTTTCCTCTGTCAACCCTTTCGTTATTCAGAAGGGCGTAGATGCCATAGCCGGATCTGTCAAATCTTGTACCAGGTTGCGTAACGGCACCTTATTACTAGAAACTGAGAGTGCCTTTCAGGCACAAAAACTGCTTCGGGCCATCCTCCTGTACACGTTCCCTGTCCGGGTGGAGGCCCACCGAACTTTGAATTCGTCTCGTGGTGTAGTCTATACTAGCTCCCTCGACGGATTGACTGACGAGGAGCTTCAATCTTTCCTCGCTGAGCAGGGCGTGACGGCTGTCCATAGGGTCATGAAAAAGGTCAACAATGACCTTGTACCGACCCGGACACTTTTCTTGACCTTCGATTGTGTTAAGCTGCCATCGCGCATCAAGGCGGGCTACGAGGTTATTTCTGTTCGTCCCTATGTCCCGACACCTACAGCGTTTCAATCACACTCGACAGTCTTGTTCCAATGCGGCTAAATGTGTCACTTGTGGCAGGGATGCCCATGAGGGTGACTGTCCACCTCCGTCTCCTCGTTGTGTGAACTGTCAGGGTGACCATGCCGCATCCTCCCGCGACTGTCCAATCTACAAGGAAGAACGCTGTATCCAAGAAATTCGGGTCAAAGAGAAAGTGTCCACCTCGGCTGCTCGCAAGCTATTGGCTAGTAGGAAGCCCACGCTGCTCCCAGCGGGGAAATACAGTACTGTCCTCGCCTCTCCTCGGACTACCCGGGAGGTAGCAACCCAGACATGCGATCTGACCTTCAGCACCACGGTCGTCCGTTCGGCCAGTGCTAAGATCGCGCGGTCGACGTCTCCTCTTCCTCCCATCACCCCACAGACACCAGCACCTTCCTCAGCTTCTGCTAAGACGAAGACATCGAAGTCAGATGCACGGGCCTTCAAGAAGGGACCATCCCGTGCAGACTTCCTCCATACCTCGACCTCCCAGCCTTCGACCGGTACTTCCACTAAACGTCCTTCCAAAAAGGCGCATAGGAAGCACAGTTCTCCTTCTCCGCCACGGCGCATTTCTTCTCCTGCGCCACCCAGCGGTTGCCGCCCCAGGCCGTCATCCGTTTCGCCTGGCCGCACCGCTGGTAGCCGAACGTCTGGCCGTTCACCTGCAGAGGAAGCTCCCCCTCCCGGTCATCTTAACAAGATGGCCGATGAACCTACAGAACCAATGGACGATGACTGTCCGCCTACTGATAGCGGCGGCAGTGCTCGCTCGAAGCCAGGCCCTCAGCGGCCTTCGAGGTGACCCCCTTCTTTCATTTTCCTTTTCTTCTCACAATGGCACTTATTCACTGGAATATTCGCAGCATTCGCTCCAACCGAGAGGACTTAACGTTGCTGCTCCGCTTGCACCGTCCGCTCGTCGTAGCCCTCCAGGAAACGAAGCTACACCCATGCGATCAAATTGCCTTGGCACACTACACCTCTGTGCGTTTTGACCTACCCCCTGTGGTAGGTATTCCGGCTCATGGAGGGGTTATGTTGCTGGTCCAGGATGATATTTACTACGATCCCATCACATTGCACACCGGCCTGCAGGCAGTTGCCATCCGAATTACTCTCCCCACTTTTACATTTTCCATTTGTACCGTTTACACTCCATCGTCGTCTGCCGTTACCAGGGCAGACATGATGCAACTTATTGCTCAGCTATCTGCACAATTGTTGTTAACGTTAGACTTCAATGCCCACCATCCCCTTTGGGGCTCTCCAGCATGCTGCCCGAGGGGCTCCCTGTTAGCAGACCTTTTCAACCAGCTCAATCTTGTCTGCCTCAATACTGGCGCCCCTACTTTTCTTTCGGACACATCTCACTCCTATTCCCATTTAGACCTCTCTATATGTACTACCCAACTTGCACGCCGGTTTGAGTGGTATGCACTTGCTGATACATATTCGGGCGACCACTTCCCGTGTGTTATCTATCTCCTGCATCATACCCCCTCTCCGTGCTCATCTAGTTGGACCATCTCCAAAGCAGACTGGGGCTCTTCTCTTCCAGGGCGACCTTTCAGGATCAAACCTTCACAAGCTGCGATCGTCAGGTCGCACACCTCACGGAAGTAATTCTCACTGCTGCTGAATACTCCATCCCTCACCCTACTTCTTCTCCACGTCGCGTACCGGTCCCCTGGTGGACCACAGCATGTAGAGACGCTTTACGTGCTCGTCGACGTGCTTTACGCACCTTTAAACGCCACCCTACAGTGGCGAATTGTATCACTTATAAACGATTACGTGCACAGTGTCGTCGAATTATAAAAGAAAGCAAGAAAGCCAGCTGGGCTGCTTTCACAAGCACCTTCAACAGTTTTACTCCTTCTTCTGTTGTCTGGGGTAGCCTGCGCCGACTATCTGGCACTAAGGTCCACTCACCAGTTTCTGGCTTGACGGTCGCGAATGACGTCCTTGTGGACCCTGAGGATGTCTCCAATGCCTTCGGCCGCTTTTTCGCAGAGGTTTCGAGCTCCGCTCATTAACACCCTGCCTTCCTCCCCCGAAAACAGGCAGAGGAGGCTAGGCCACCTAACTTCCGCTCCTCGAATCGTGAAAGTTATAATGCCCCATTCACCATGCGGGAACTCGAAAACGCACTTGTCTGGTCACGGTCCTCCGCTCCAGGGCCTGATTCTATTAATATTCAGATGCTGAAGAACCTTTCCCCTGCGGGTAAAGGTTTCCTCCTTCGTACTTATAATCGCATCTGGATTGAGGGACATGTTCCCGCATGCTGGCGCGAGTTTATTGTTGTACCGATTCCTAAGCTGGGGAAGGACAAGCACTTGCTTTCCAGTTATCGACCCATCACGCTTACCAGCAGTGTCTGTAAGGTGATAGAGCGAATGGTTAACTCTCGTTTGGTTTGGCTGCTCGAATCTCGACGCCTACTTACCAATGTACAATGTGGATTTCGTAGGCGCCGCTCTGCTGTTGACCATCTGGTTACCTTGTCAACCTTCATTATGAATAACTTCTTGCGGAAGCGCCCGACCGTGGCTGTGTTATTTGATTTGGAGAAGGCTTACACCCGTTGGAGGGCGGGCGTTCTCCGCACCATGCATACATGGGGCCTTCGCGGTCGCCTCCCTCTTTTTATTCGTTCCTTTTTAATGGATCGACAGTTCAGGGTACGTGTGGGATCTGTCCTGTCAGACACCTTTCGCCAGGAGAATTGGGTGCCACAGGGCTCAGTTTTGAGCGTCGCTCTCTTCGCCATCGCGATCAATCCAATAATGGATTGCCTCCCAGCTGATGTATCAGGCTCCCTTTTCATGGACGATTTTACCATCTATTGCAGCGCGCAGCGTACATGTTTCCTGGAGCGCTGTCTTCAGCGTTCTCTTGACCGATTTTACTCCTGGAGTGTCGCCAATGGCTTCCGTTTTTCTGCCGAGAAGACGGTCTGTATTAACTTCTGGCGCTACAAAGTGTTTCTCCCACCGTCCTTACGACTCGGTCCCGTTGCTCTCCCATTCGTGGAGACTACAAAAATTTTAGGTCTTAAATTTGACAGGAAACTTAGCTGGTCTCCACATGCGTCACATCTGGCTGCCTGTTGTACCCGTTCTCTAAATGTCCTCCGTGTTCTCAGTGGTATGTCGTGGGGAGCGGATCGAACGGTCCTACTTCGTCTATATCGGTGGATCGTTTGCTCCAAGCTGGATCATGGGAGCTTCGTATACTCCTCTGCGCGGCCATCCATCTTAAGCCGCCTCAACTCCATACAACATCGGGGTTACCGACTTGCGATCGGAGCGTTTTATACTAGTCCCGTCGAGTGTCTTCATGCTGACGCCGGTGAATTGCCACTCACCTACCGGCGCGATATACTGCTTTGTCGGTATGCCTGTCGGCTACTGTCAATGCCCGACCACCCGTCTTATCGTTCATTTTTGACGACTCTCTCGACCGTCAATACGGGTTGTATGTCTCTGCCCTGCTACCCCCTGGAGTTCGCTTTCGTCGCCTCCTTCAGCACCTTAATTTTTCACTCCCTGCAACCTTTCGAGTGGGCGAGAGCCACACGCCTCCTTGGCTCCAGGCTCAGGTTCACGTTCACCTTGACCTCAGCTCGCTCCCAAAGGAGGTTACCCCCGGTTCGGTCTACCACTCCCGTTTTGTCGAACTTCGTTCGAAGTTCTTTAATATGACCTTCATTTATACAGATGACTCTAAGACCAATGACAGGGTCGGGTGTTCTTTTGTCGGGGCACGAAGTTTCAAATACCGCCTCCATGGCCATTGTTCGGTCTTCACAGCTGAGCTCTTGGCCCTCTACCAGGCTGTTCTTCACATCTGCCGCCACCGACATTCTGCTTATGTCATCAGCTCCGATTCCCTGAGCGCCATCCAGAGCCTCAGTGATCCGTATCCGGTTCACCCTATCGTGCACCGGATCCAACGCTCTCTTCAGCAGCTGGTGGACGTCGGTTCTCCTGTTAGCTTTGTGGGTTCCTGGCCATGTCGGCATCCCTGGGAACGAAGCTGCAGATGCCGCGGCCAAGGCTGCGGTCCTCCAGCATTAGATTGTATCAGGGTCATTTGTCGGCGCATTTTATCGCTGTGGCATGCCGATTGGGCTGCACTTACGGGCAATAAGTTTCGGGTCTTGCAACCTCTTCCAGCGGATTGGACGTCGTCCTCACGCCCTTCTCGGCGGGAGGAGGTCGTTTTGGCCCGGTTACGAATTGGACACTGCCGGTTCAGCCATCGCCATCTGCTGACGGCTGCGCCGGCGCCGTTCTGCCCATGTGGGCAATTGCTGACGGTCCGTCACATTTAAACGTCCTGTCCGGATTTTAACACACTGCGTCTTGATCTTGGCCTGCCATGTTCTCAAGATGCCATTTTAGCGGATGACCCAGGAGCAGCTGCTAGCGTTCTTCGTTTTATCAACTTGACAAACCTGTCTAAGGACATTTGATTATGCTGTTTTTTAATCCTATGCCTGTCAGTCTGTCTTTTATCGTGTTCTCCCTTTTAGTTGCTGTTTTAAACTTGTGCTTCGCGGTGCATTCCTAACGTAGTCTGGGCGCTAATGACCATTGAAGTTGGGCGCCCTAAAACCACAAAAAAAAAATTGTAATTCATTTCTTAATCTTCTATCCTTGTCAAATCGTGTAGACCTCCAGCCTCTAATTATTTTTTTGATAGCTCATGCAGTAAGTGTTAAGATTTAAATTGCGTTAGGTTTATTCATTTTGTCAGTTCAGTCTCCTTTATTCTGACAAAGTTGACAATCCTAAGCTGAAGTACAGCACATATATCGATAACACACTGTACAGTCATGCAGTTATTTTCATGAGCTTTTTTTTTTTCATAAGTCTACTGACTGGTTTGATGCGGCCCGCCACGAATTCCTTTCCTGTGCTAGCCTCTTCATCTCAGAGTAGCACTTGCAACCTACGTCCTCAATTATTTGCTTGACGTATTCCAATCTCTGTCTTCCTCTACAGATTTGGCCATTACAGCTCTCTCTAGTACCATGGAAGTCATTCCCTCATGCCTTAGCAGATGTCCTATCATCCTGTCCCGTCTCCTTATCAGTGTTTTTCACATATTCCTTTCCTCTCTATTTCTGCGTAGAACCTCCTCATTTCTTATCAGTCCACCTAATTTTCAACATTCGTCTATAGCACCACCTCTCAAATGCGCCGATCCTCTTCTGTTCCGGTTTTCCCACAGTCCATGTTTCACTACCATACAATGCTGTACTCCAGACGTACATCCTCAGAAATATCTTCCTCAAATTAAGGCCGGTATTTGACCCCCAGGGGGTCCACAACTCTTTTGTGGATACGTGCGTGGCGAGCACGGGGCCCCGAGACATTGCAGCCTTCTTTCTCTCCCGGGCTGCATTTCCTTTCCCTTCCCCTCCTTTCCCCTCCATGCTCCTTTCCCCGCGCCCTCTCCTCTCCCTCTATTGGCGTCCTTGCTTATGTTGGCCCCCGCTATCCTCCTGGTTCTGTTGGTTTTTACACTCCGGCTTTGTTGCGTAATCATCTTTTCCTTTCGGCATTCCTTGGTCCCCCTCTGGGGTTTGACCTCCATTACAAAATTTCTCCTCCGTAGTGGGAGCCATTTGGGGAAGAGCACCTTACCTAGTGTCTCCAACGTGTGCCCTCCTAGTACATTTCACCTTTTCTTTCATTTCGTTGTCTGATGCTAGGGTGCATAGCCAGCACGGTATCCAGCCCGTGTGGTGGGGTCGCTATGTACCCTTTTGGTTGAGCCCCCTGAACACACAGGGATCACACATATCTGAGCTGTGACCTCCTCATGCATGCCTTGGAGTGGTTGCTCGTCATCCTGGAGCATCGGAACTCCCGGCAATGGCCACCGTGCCAGACGGCCCTTGCTGCGGCTGGGTGGCGCCCGTGAGGAGAGCCCCTGATCGGAGTGGGTGGTATCAGGGCGGACGCTATGCAGATGAAACGCATACGGGTCCAAAACTTTGGCCGTCTCTCTGCGTGGAACTGATTCCTCAAGTGCTGCTTCTCTTGCCCCTTCGGCCTTCCCTTCCATGGCTACCCCCTGGGAAGAGGGTCAGGCCCATCGTCTAGGGGCAAAACCTTTCGCCCGTTACCTAGTTTGCACCAGGACTGATGGAGATACTTTCACCAGTGTCAAACCTTTATTCTTTGTGGAACACATTGAACATAAGTTTGGTGAAGTGGACTCCCTGAGCAAGATGCGGTCGGGTTCGTTACTGATAAAAGCTGCTTCAGCTGCCCAATCTGCGGCCTTTCGTGCCTGTACCCATCTTGGCACAATTCCTGTGTCCATTACCCCTCACCAGTCTCTAAATATGGTACAAGGTGTGATTTTTCACAGGGACCTCATCCTTCAAACTGATGAGGACCTTCGGGACAATCTCGGATGGCGGGGTGTTAATGTTGTTCGGCGTGTTCAGAAGGGTCCTAAAGATAATCTTATTGATACTGGTACCTTTATGCTGGCCTTTGAAGGGGATATCCTCCCCGAGAAAGTTGAGATTATTGTTTATCGCTGTGATGTGAAGCCGTACATCCCACCTCCTATGAGCTGTTTTAAGTGCTTGCGTTTTGGCCACATGTCTTCAAGCTGTTCATAGGCCCCTCTCTGTGGTGACTGTGGACGTCCACTCCATGAGGGGAGTCCCTGTGTTCCCCCTCCTGTATGTGTAAATTGTCATGGTAGTCATTCTCCACGTTCACCAGATTGCCCAGTATATGAGAAAGAAAAATACAGGAGTATAAGTCCCTCAATCGTTTAACCTACACTGAGGCCCGTAAGAATTATGCACGACTGCACCCTGTGTCCATGACATCTAGTTACGCCTTGGTTACATCTTCACCCCTACCTCCCCCTTCCTTACCCCCATCCCGGACCCCTCACCTCCCCCCCCCCTGCGGCTCCCACACCTTCTCCAATGGGCGCTGCTCCCCCTCCCCAGCCGGAGAAGTGTCCCACTCCTTCGGCGTCTGCTGGTCAAGGGCGCCTCTCCCGGGATGCTCCTTCCCGGCACCTTCCAGGTCAAAGGTCTGCTGCCGCGCGGCGACCGCGAGAGCCGCGGTCTGTCGGCCCCCAGGTCGCCCGGTCTCTTTCTGTTCCTGATCTTGCTGCAGCTGGCTCCTTTATGCCACACAGCCCTCCTCGATCTCAGCCTGAAAAGAAGAAACATAAGTCCCGGGACAAAGAGCCTCTGCTGTCACTGGAGGTCCCTTCCCCGACTTCACAACCGGATTCTGACCTGTCGTTCACGGATGTCGCCCCCTCCTTGTCAGTGACGGGTGAGGACCCGGCGGTATGACTGGATTTAGCGTGTTCAGCCCTCATTTAAACCATCGTTCTGTGGCTCTCCAATGGAATTGTAATGGATACTATCGTCACCTTCCGGAATTGAAATCCCTCCTTTCGTCCTACTCTGCAGCTTGTGTGGTTCTCCACGAATCTCATTTCACTGATGCTCACTCACTGACCCTCCGTGGGTTCCGTGTTTTCTGTCGAAATCAGGTCGGACCCTTGCGGGCTTCTGGTGGCGTTTGTACGTTGGTCCGTACAGACATTGCTAGCACGTGGATTCCTCTCCAAACTACATTGGCAGTGGTTGCTGTTAGGGTCCACTTAGACTCTGCAGTCAAAGTTTGCAATCTTTATCTCCCTCCTGACAGGACTCTTACACCTGCTGCCTTAACCACCCTTCTTCAGCAACTTCCTCCTCCCTTCCTCCTCCTTCCTGTGCCTTCTTAATGATGGCTCCCCTACTCATTTCAGTGCCGGTCATGGTACCTTTTCTGCCATTGATCTTTCTCTTTCTTCTCCCTCTCTCCTCCCTTCGTTACACTGGTCGCCACACGACGACCTTTGTGATAGTGACCATTTCCCGTTGATTATCCCGCTCCCTTCCCGCTCCCCGATGGACAGGTTACCTCGTTGGTCTTTCCACCGCGCCGATTGGCCTCTATACACTGCACAGGTCGAGTTTTCTCCCTCTTTGTCCGGTTGTATTGATGACGTCCTACGTGACGTGTCTGACGCGATTGTTCGCGCTGCTAGCCGTGCTGTCCCGCGCTCATCTGGACCATTTCGTCGCCGGCAAGTCCTGTGGTGGAGTACGGCCATTGCCATCCGTGATCGCCGTCGAGCTTTGCAACACTTTAAGAGGCACCCATCCGTAGCCAGCCTTACTACCTTTAAGCGCCTCCGTGCTAAAGCCCGTTATTTAATCAAACAGGGTAAGCGTATATGTTGGGAACGATTCGATTCTTCCCTTGGTTCTACTGTTCCTCTGTCACGGATATGGGCTACACTTCGTTCTCTCCAAGGTTACCATCGGCAGTCCACCCTCCCAGGCCTTCACCTCCCAGATGGCATTTGTACGGACCCATTAGTTCTTGCAGAACATCTTGCGACCCATTTTGCAGTGGCGTCAGCGTCAGCCTCCTATCCAGCTGCTTTCCTTCATCAAAAACAGCTGGCTGAAGCTTCCACCTTATGTTTCACCCCTTGTGAGTCAGAATCGTACAACAAACCTTTTACTGAGTGGGAATTTTTCTGCTCTATCTTCTTCTCATGATACGGCCACTGGCCCAGATTCCTTTCATAACCAACTGCTTCAGCATCTCAGTGCTCCACAATGGCAACATCTTCTTCGGGTGTTTAACCGTATCTGGCTCCAGGGTGACTTCCCTTTTCAGTGGAGGGATAGCATTGTGGTTCCTGTCCTTATGCCTGGTAAGAACCCTCTATCTGTTCACAGCTATCGGCCAATTAGTTTGACCAATGGTGTTTGTAAGTTACTTGAATGGATGGTAGCTCGTCGGCTAAATTGGGTCCTCGAATCTCGGGATCTATTGTCGCCTTACCAGTGTGGCTTTCGAGAGGGACAGTCTTCAATCGATCATTTACTTCGCTTGGAATCCGCAGTTCGGCAGGCTTTTTCCCAGCGCCGCCATTTGGTTTCAGTGTTTTTTGACCTTCGCAAGGCTGATGACACGGCCTGGCGCCATCACATCTTACTAACCCTTCATCAGTGGGGTCTTCGGGGCCCACTCCCGATTTTTATCCGCCAGTTCCTGATCCATCGGTCATTCAGAGTTCGAGTTGGTACTGCTTTTAGTTCTCCACGGACCCAGGAGACGGGCATCCCACAGGGTTCTGTCTTGAGTGTCCTTTTCCTCATTGCTATCGATGGACTTGTAGCCTCTGTCGGTCCCTTGGTCGCCCCTGCCCTGTATGTGGATGATTTCTGCATTTAGGTTAGTCCCCCCAGGGGGTCCACAACTCTTTTGTGGATACGTGCGTGGCGAGCACGGGGCCCCGAGCCATTGCAGCCTTCTTTCTCTCCCGGGCTGCATTTCCTTTCCCTTCCCCTCCTTTCCCCTCCATACCCCTTTCCCCTCGCCCTCTCCTCTCCCTCTATTGGTGTCCTTGCTTATGTTGGCCCCCGCTATCCTCCTGGTTCTGTTGGTTTTACACTCTGGCTTTGTTGCGTAATCATCTCCTCCTTTTGGCATTCCTTGGTCCCCCTCTGGGGTTTGACCTCCATTCCAAAATTTCTCTTCCGTAGTGTGAGCCATTTGGGGAAGAGCACCTTACCTAGTGTCTCCGACGTGTGCCCTCCTAGTATATTCCACCTTTTCTTCTACGTCGTTGTCTGATGCTAGGGTGCATAGCCAGCACGGTAGCCAGCCCGTGTGGTGGGGTCGCTATGTACCCTTTTGGTTGAGCCCCCTGAACACACAGGGATCACACTTCTGATACCTGAGCTGTGACCTCCTCATGCATGCCTTGGAGTGGTTGCTCGTCATCCTGGAGCATCGGAACTCCCGGCAATGGCCGCCGTGCCAGACGGCCCTTGCTGTGGCTGGGTGGCGCCCGTGAGGAGAGCCCCTGATCGGAGTGGGTGGTATCAGGGCGGACGCTATGCAGATGAAACGCATAAGGGTCCAAACCTCTGGCCGCTCTTCTGCGGCCGTCTCTCTGCGTGGTACTGATTCCTCAAGTGCTGCTTCTCTTGCCCCTTCGGCCTTCCCTTCCGTGGCTACCCCCTGGGAGGAGGGTCAGGCCCGTCGTCTAGGGGCAAAACCTTTCCCCCGTTATCTAGTTTGCACCAGGACTGATGGAGATACTTTCACCAGTGTCAAACCTTTATTCTTTGTGGAACACATTGAAGACAAGTTCGGCGAAGTGGACTCCCTGAGCAAGATGCGGTCGGGTTCATTACTGATAAAAACTGCTTCGGCTGCCCAATCTGCGGCCCTTCGTGCCTGTACCCATCTTGGCACAATTCCCGTGTCCATTACCCCTCACCAGTCTCTAAATATGGTACAAGGTGTGATTTTTCACAGAGACCTCATCCTTCAAACTGATGAGGAACTTCGGGACAATCTCGGACGGCGGGGTGTTCACTTTGTTCGGCGTGTTCAGAAGGGTCCTAAAGATAATCGTATTGATACTGGTGCCTTTATCCTGGCCTTTGAAGGGGATACCCTTCCTGAGAAAGTTAAGATTATGGTCTATCGCTGTGATGTGAAGCCGTACATCCCACCTCCTATGCGGTGTTTTAAGTGCTTGCGTTTTGGCCACATGTCTTCTCGCTGTACCCAGGACCCTCTCTGTGGTGACTGTGGACGTCCACTCCATGAGGGGAGTCCCTGTGTTCCCCCTCCTGTATGTGTAAATTGTCATGGTAGTCATTCTCCACGTTCAGCAGATTGCCCAGTCTATAAGAAAGAAAAAAAGATACAGGAGTATAAGTCTCTTGATCGTTTAAGCTACACAGAGGCCCGTAAGAAATATGCACGATTGCACCCTGTGTCCATGACATCTAGTTACGCCTTGGTTACATCTTCATCCCTTCCTCCCCCTTCCTTACCCCCGTCCCGGACCCCTCTCCTTCCCCCCTCCCCTGCGGCTCCCACACCTTCTCCTCTGGGCGCCGCTCCCCCTCCCCAGCCGGAGAAGTGTCCCACTCCTTCGGCGTCTGCCGGTCAAGGGCGCCTCTCCCGGGATGCCCCTTCCCGGCACCTTCCAGGTCAAAGGTCTGCTGCAGCGCGGCGACCGCGAGAGCCGCGGTCTATCGGCCCCCAGGTCGCCCGGTCTCTTTCTGTTCCTGATCTTGCTGCAGCTGGCTCCATTATGCCACACAGCCCTCCTCGATCTCAGCCTGAAAAGAAGAAGAAACATAAGTCCCGGGACAAAGAGCCTCTGGTGTCACCGGAGGTCCCTTCTCCGGCTTCACAACCGGATTCTGACCTGTCGTTTATGGATGTCGCCCCCTCCTTGTCGGTGATGGGTGGGGACCCGGCGGTATGACTGGATTTAGCGTGTTCAGCCCTCATTTAAACCATCGTTCTGTGGTTCTCCAATGGAATTGTAATGGCTACTATCGTCACCTTCCGGAATTGAAATCCCTTCTTTCGTCCTACTCTGCAGCTTGTGTGGTTCTCCAGGAATCTCATTTTACTGATGCTCACTCACCGACCCTCCGTGGGTTCCGTGTTTTCTGTCGAAATCGGGTCGGACCCTTGCGGGCTTCTGGTGGCGTTTGTACGTTGGTCCGTACAGACATTGCTAGCACGTGGATTCCTCTCCAAACTACATTGGAAGCAGTTGCTGTTAGGGTCCACTTAGACTCTGCAGTCACAGTATGCAATCTTTATCTCCCTCCTGACAGGACTCTTACACCTGCTGCCTTAACCACCCTTCTTCAGCAACTTCCTCCTCCCTTCCTCCTCCTTGGGGATTTTAATGCTCATCATCCTTTGTGGGGCAGTGCCTTTCCATCTAGACGAGGTCTTCTTATCGACCAATTTATTGCAGACCACGACCTGTGCCTTCTTAATGATGGCTCCCCTACTCATTTCAGTGCTGGTCATGGTACTTTTTCTGCCTGCCATTGATCTTTCTCTTTCTTCTCCCTCTCTCCTCCCTTCATTACACTGGTCGCCACACGACGACCTTTGTGATAGTGACCATTTCCCGTTGATTATCACGCTCCCTTCCCGCTCCCCGATGGAGAGGTTACCTCGTTGGTCTTTCCACCGCGCCGATTGGCCTCTATATACTGCACAGGTCGAGTTTTCTCCCTCTTTGTCGGGTTGTATTGATGACGTCCTACGTGACGTGTCTGACGCGATTGTTCGCGCTGCTAACCTTGCTGTCCCGCGCTCATCTGGACAATTTCGTCGTCGGCAAGTCCCGTGGTGGAGTACGGCCATTGCCATTGCCATCCGTGATCGCCGTCGAGCTTTGCAACAGTTTAAGAGGCACCCATCTGTAGCCAGCCTTTCTACCTTTAAGCGCCTTCGCGCTAAAGCCCGTTATTTAATCAAACAGAGCAAGCGGATATGTTGGGAACGATTCGTTTCTTCCCTTGGTTCCACTGTCCCTCTGTCACGGGTATGGGCTACACTTCGCTCTCTCCAAGGTTGCCATCGGCAGTCCACCCTCCCAGGCCTTCACCTCCCAGATGGCATTTGTACGGACCCATTAGTTCTCGCAGAACATCTTGCAACCCATTTTGCAGTGGCATCAGCGTCGGCCTCCTATCCAGCTGCTTTCCTTCATCAAAAACAGCAGGCTGAAGCTGTCACCTTATGTTTCACCACTTGTGAGTCAGAATCTTACAACGAACCTTTCACTGAATGGGAATTTCTTTCTGCTCTATCTGCTTCTCATGATACAGCTCCTGGCCCAGATTCCATTCATAACCAGCTGCTTCAACATCTCAGTGCTCCACAACAGCACCATCTTCTTCGGGTGTTTAACCGTATCTGGCTCCAGGGTGACTTCCCTTCTCAGTGGAGGGATAGCATTGTGGTTCCTGTCCTTAAGCCTGGTCAGAACCCCCTATCTGTTGACAGCTATCGGCCAATTAGTTTGACCAATGTTGGTTGTAAGTTACTTGAACGGCTGGTAGCCCGTCGGCTCACTTGGGTCCTCGAATCTCGGGATCTATTGTCCCCTTACCAGTGTGGCTTTCGAGAGGGACGATCTCCAATCGATCATTTGCTTCGCTTGGAATCCGCAGTTCGGCAGGCTTTTTCCCAGCGCCGCCATTTGGTTGCAGTGTTTTTTGACCTTCGCAAGGCCTATGACACGGCCTGGCGCCATCACATCTTACTAACCCTTCATCAGTGGGGTCTTCGGGGCCCACTCCCGATTTTTATCCGCCAGTTCCTGATCCATCGGTCATTCAGAGTTCGAGTTGGTACTGCTTTTAGTTCTCCACGGACCCAGGAGACGGGCATCCCACAGGGTTCTGTCTTGAGTGTCCTTCTTTTCCTCATTGCTATCGATGGACTTGTGGCCTCTGTCGGTCCCTTGGTCGCCCCTGCCCTGTATGTGGATGATTTCTGCATTTGGGTTAGTTCCTCCTCGATGCCATCTGCAGAACGGCAGCTCCAGGTGGCTATACGGCGTGCCTCTGCATGGACCCTCTCCCACGGGTTTCAATTCTCTCCTTTAAAATCGCGGGTGGTCCACTTCTGTCGCCGTACTACGGTCCACCCTGATCCAGAGCTCTATCTCGCTGCACAAAGATTGCCTGTGGTTCCACAGTTTCGTTTCCTAGGTCTTCTTTTCGACAACAAGCTCACTTGGCTGCCCCATATCAGACTCCTGAAGGTAGGATGTTTCCGTAAACTCAATGTCCTTCGCTTCCTTGCCCACTCCTCCTGGGGTGCGGACCGTTCCCTCCTCCTCCGTCTTTATCGTGCTCTAGTTCTGTCACGTTTGGACTATGGTTGTCAAGTTTATGGTTCAGCTGCTCCTTCCACGCTGCACGTGCTGGATCCAGTCCACCATCGTGGTATCCGTTTGGCCACCGGTGCCTTCCCTACTAGCCCTGTTGATAGTCTCCTGGTTGAAGCTGGGATCCCCCCCCTTTCTGTTCGGCGGTCCCAGCTTCTGGTGTCTTATGCCCTTACTATCCGTTCTTCTCCCGCTCATCCTTCCTATTCTATCCTATTCCCAGACCATGGACGTCGCCCGCCTGACTCCCGCCCTCCGGCGGGTTTACCGGTTGGGCTGCGCCTTGCGTCTCTTACCCGTGATTTTCGGCTTCCTTCTTTGTCCTGTCTTCCTCGCTCCCTCCCCTCCACCCCTCCTTGGTTAGTTCCTCGGCCTCGACTTCGGATTGATCTCCGCCGCGGTCCGAAAGATTCCATCCCCCCGGTGGTGTTCCGTTCCTTTTTCCGCCAAATTTTATGGGAGTTTCGGGATGCTGTTGTTTTTTACACTGATGGCTCTAAATCTGCTGATCATGTTGGGTATGCCTTCACGTCCTTCGTTGGAACGGAAAATCATCTACTGCCACCCTCATGTGGGGTGTTTACTGCGGAATTGATGGCAATTTCCCGGGCCCTTACCTTTATTAAACAATCCCAACACAACCGCGTTTTGTTATGTACGGACTCGATGAGTGGCCTTCTTGCTATTGACCGGTGTTTTTCGCGCCATCCCTTGGTCTCTGCCATCCATGACCATCTCGCTGATCTTCATCGTGCTGCTTGTTCCATTGACTTCCTATGGGTCCCGGGCCATGTGGGTATCCCGGGTAATGAGCTCGCTGATCGTTTGGCTGGGGGAGCAGTTACTTACCCCCCGTTTTCTGTAACCCCTCCTGCAGCGGATTTACGGCTTCACATCAAATCCCACTTTGCACAGTCATGGGCCAATTCTTGGGAGGCTACTCCACTGTCTAATAAACTTCGTGCCATTAAGGTGAATACAGGCCCATGGCGTTCTTCCTTTAGCCTCTCCCGCAAGGACTCGACCACACTGTGTCGTCTCCGCATTGGCCATACCAGGCTGACCCATGGTTTCCTTTTGCGTGATGAGCCACCCCCGCTATGTGGTTGTGGAGCCTTCCAGTCAGTGGCCCACATTTTGGTTGAATGCCCCCTTCTTTTGGCTCTGCGTGCTAAGTACAGACTCCCCCACACTTTACCTTTGATGTTGGCTGACGATTCCCGGATGGTCTCTCTGGTTCTAGGTTTCCTCCGGGAGAGTGGTTTTTATTCTCAGTTTTAAAGTTTTTAATCTCCCTCTGGTGTTGGGGCAGGGCGGTGAGTGTTTGGGTGTCTCCCACTGTAGGCAGTGTTCAGAGATTCCCGATTCACCTCCCTGACCGGAATCCTCTTCTCTTTCCCTTTTACTCTGTTTTTACCCCTTCTTTTTAAGGCTTGGTTAGTTTTTCTATTCCCATACGTACTTTCTGCATTATAGCAGTTGTACCTTTTAAGTCACAGGTGGTCTTGCCTATGCTGTTTCAGCATAGTGTTGGGTTCGTTCTCTTGCCAACTTCCCTCATTTGTTTTTACTAATGACAACGTGACTGCCCTTTTACGTTTCCCCTTTATCCGTTTTATTTTTCTGACTATACTGAGATGTCCCGTTAGCAGAATGGAGTCTATTTGAAACAAGGGACTGATGACCTTGCTGTTTGGTCCCTTTAACCTCAAACAACCAACCAACCAACCATTTAGGTTAGTTCCTCCTCGATGGCATCTGCAGAGCGGCAGCTCCAGGTAGCTATACGGCGTGCCTCTGCATGGACCCTCTCACACGGGTTTCAATTCTCTCCTTTAAAATCGCGAGTGGTCCACTTCTGTCGCCGTACTACGATCCACCCTGATCCAGAGCTCTATCTCGCTGCACAACGATTGCCTGTGGTCCCACAGTTTCGTTTCCTGCGTCTTCTTTTCGACAACAAGCTCACTGGCTGCCCCATATCAGACTCCTGAAGGTAGGATGTTTCCGTAAACTCGATGTCCTTCGCTTCCTTGCCCACTCCTCTTCGGGTGCGGACCGTTCCCTCCTCCTCCGTCTTTATCGTGCTCTAGTTCTGTCTCGCTTGGACTATGGTTGTAAAGTTTATGGTTCAGCTGCTCCGTCCACACTGCACATGCTGGATCCAGTCCACCGTCGTGGTATCAGTTTGGCCACCGGTGCCTTTCCTACTAGCCCTGTTGATAGTCTCCTGGTTGAAGCTGGGATCCCCCCCTTCCTTTCTGTTCGGCGGTCCCAGCTTCTGTTGTCTTATGCACTCACTATCCGTTCCTCTCCCACTCATCCTTCCTATTCTATCCTGTTCCCAGACCATGGACGTCGCCCACCCGACTCCCGCCCTCGGTCGGGTTTATCAGTTTGGCTGCGCCTTGCGTCTCTTTGCCGTGATTTTCAGCTTCCTTCTTTGTCCTGTTTTCCTCGCTCCCTCCCCTCCACCCCTCCTTGGTTAGTTCCTCGGCCTCGACTTCGGATGGATCTCCGCCACGGTCCGAAAGATTCAATCCCCCCGTGGTGTTCCGTTTCTTTTTCTGCCAAATTTTGTGGGAGTTTCGGGATGCTGTTGTTTTTTTACACTGATGGCTCTAAATCTGCTTATCGTGTTGGGTATGCCTTCATGTCCTCAGTTGGAACGGAAAGTCATCTGCTTCCACCTACATGTGGGGTGTTTACTGCGGAATTGATGGCAATTTCCCAGGCCCTTACCTTTATTAAACAGTCCCAACACAACCGCGTTTTGTTATGCATGGACTCGATGAGTGGCCTTCTTGCTATTGACCGGTGTTTTTCGCGCCATCCCTTGGTCTCTGCCATCCATGACCATCTCGCTGATATTCACCGTGCTGCTTGTTCTATTGACTTCCTTTGGGTCCATGGCCATGTGGGTATCCCGGGTAATGAGCTCGCTGATCGTTTGACTAGGGGAGCAGTTACTTACCCCCCGTTTTCTGTAGCCCCTCCTGCAGCGGATTTACGGCTTCACATCAAATCCCACTTCGCACAGTCATGGGCCAATTCTTGGGAGGCTACTCCCCTGTCTAATGAACTTCGTGCAATTAAGGTGACACCAGGCCCGTGGCGTTCTTCCTTTCGCATCTCCCGAAAGGACTCGACCAGTGTCGTCTCCGCATTGGCCATACTCGGTTGACCCATGGTTTTCTTTTGCGTGATGAGCCACCCCCACTATGTGGTTGTGGAGCCTTCCAGTCAGTAGCCCACATTTTGGTTGAATGCCCCCTTCTTTTGGCTCTGCGTGCTAAGTACAGGCTCCCCCACACTTTACCTTTGATGTTGGCTGACGATTCCCGGATGGTCTCTCTGGTTTTCGGTTTCCTCCGGGAAAATGGTTTTTATTCTCAGTTTTAAGGTTTTTAATCTCTCTGGTGTTGGGTGGGGCGGTGAGTGTTTGGGTGTCTCCCACTGTAAGCAGTGTTCGGAGATTCCTGATTCACCTCTCTGACCGAATTCCTCTTTTCTTCCCCTTTTACTCTGTTTTTACCCTTTTTTTTAAGTCTTGGTTAGTCTATTCCCATACGTACTTTCTACATTATAGCAGTTGTACCTTTTAAGTCACAGGTGGTCTTGCCTATGCTGTTTCAGCATAGTGTTGGGTTCGTTCTCTTGCCGACTTCCCTCATTTTGTTTTTTACCAATGACAACATGACTGCCTTTTTACGTTTCTTCCCTTTTTCCGTTTTATTGTTCTGACTTTACTGAGTTGTCCCATTAGCGGAATGGCGCATATTTGAAACAAGGGACTGATGACCTTGCTGTTTGGTCCCTTCAACCTCAACCAACCAACCGGTATTTGATACTAGTAGACTTCTCTTGGCCAGAAATGAGTTTTTTGCCGTAGTGAGTCTGATTTTGATGTCGTCCTTGCTCCGTCCGTCATTGGTTATTTTACTGTCTAGGTAGCAGAATTCCTTAACTTCATTGACTTCGTGACCATCAATCCTGATAAGTTTCTCGCTGTTCTCATTTCTACTACCTCTCATTACCTTCGTCTTTCTCCGATTTAATCTCAAACCATACTGTGTACTCATTAGACTGTTCATTCCGTTCAGCAGATCATTTAATTCTTCTTCACTTTCACTCAGGATAGCAACGTCATCAGCGAATCGTATCATTGATATCCTTTCACCTTGTATTATAAATCCACTCCTGAACCTTTCTTTTATTTCCATCATTGCTTCCTCGATGTACGGATTGAAGAGTAGGGGCGAAAGGCTACAGCCTTGTCTTACACTCTACTTAATACGAGTATTTCGTTCTTGATCGTCCACTCTTATTATTCCCTCTTCGTTGTTGTACATATTGTATATGACCCGTCTCTCCCTATAGCTTACCCCAACTTTTTTCAGAATCTCGAACAGCTTGCACAATTTTATATTGTCGAACGCTTTTTCCAGGTCGACAAATTCTATGAAAGTGAAAGTGTCTTCATTTTTCTTTAGCCTTGCTTCCATTATTAGCCGTAACGTCAGCATTGCCTCTCTCGTCCCTTTACTTTTCCTAAAGCCAAACTGATCGTCACCTAGCGCATTCTCAATTTTCTTTTCCATTCTTCTGTATATTATTCTTGTAAGCAGCTTCGATGCGTGAGCTGTTAAGGTGATTGTGCGATAATTCTCGCACTTGTCAGCTCTTGCCGTCTTCGGAATTGTGTGGATGATGCTTTTCCGAAAGTCAGATGGTATATCGCCAGGCTCATATATTCTACACACCAACGTGAATAGTCGTTTCGTTGCCACTAACCCCCAATGATTTTAGAAATTCTGATGGAATGTTATCTATCCCTTCTGCCTTATTTGACCGTAAGTCCTCCGAAGCTCTTTCAAATTCCGATTCTAACACTGGATCCCCTATCTCTTCTAAATCGACTCCTGTTTCTTCTTCTATCACATCAGACAAATCTTCACTCTCATAGAGGCTTTCAATGTATTCTTTCCACCTATCTGCTCTCTCCTCTGCATTTAACAGTGGAATTCCCGTTTCACTCTTAATGTTACCACCGTTGCTTTTAATGTCACCAAAGGTTGTTTTCACTTTCCTGTATGCTGAGACTGTCCTTCCGACAATCGTATCTTTTTTCGATGTCTTCACATTTTTCCTGCAGCCATTTCGTCTTAGCTTCCCTACACTTCCTATTTATTTCATTCCTCAGCGACTTGTATTTCTGTATTCCTGATTTTCCCGGAACATGTTTGTACTTCCTCCTTTCATCAATCAACTGAAGTTTCTCTTCTGTTACCCATGGTTTCTTCGCAGCTACCTTTTTTTGTACCTATGTTTTCCTTCCCAACTTCCGTGATGGCCCTTTTTAGAGATGTCCGTTCCTCTTCAACTGTACTGCCTACTGCGCTATTCCTTATTGCTGTATCTATAGCGTTAGAGATCTTCAAACGTATCTCGTCATTCCTTAGTACTTCCGTATCCCACTTCATTGCGTGTTGATTCTTCCTGACTGTCTTGAACCTCAGCCTACTCTTCATCACTACTATATTGTGATCTGACTCTATATCTGCTCCTGGGTACGCCTTACAATCCAGTATCTGATTTCTGAATCTGTCTGACCATGATGTAATCTAATTGAAATCTTCCCGTATCTCCCGGCCTTTTCCAAGTACACCTCCTCCTCCTCTTGCGATTCTTGGACAGGGTATTCGCTATTACTAGCTGAAACTTGTTACAGAACTCAGTCTTTCTCCTCTTTCATTCCTTGTCCCAAGCCCATATTCTCCTGAAACCTTTTCTTCTTCTCCTTCCCCTACAACTGCATTCCAGTCGCCCATGACTATTAGATTTTCGTCCCACTTTACATACTGCATTACCCTTTCAATATCCTCATACACCTTCTCTATCTGTTCATCTTCAGCTTGCGACGTCGGCATGTATAACTGAACTGTCGTTGCCGGTGTTGGTCTGCTGTCGATTCTGATTAGAACAACCCGGTCACTGAACTGTTTACAGTAATATACCCTCTGCCCTACCTTCCTATTCATAACGAATCCTACACCTGTTATACCATTTTCTGCTGCTGTTGATATTACCCGATACTCATCTGACCAGAAATCCTTGTCTTCCTTCCACTTCAGTGACCCCTACTATATCTAGAATGAGCCTTTGCATTTCCCTTTCCAGATTTTCTAGTTTCCCTACTACGTTCAAGCTTCTGACATTCCACGCCCCGACTCATAGAACGTTATCCTTTCGTTGATTATTCAATCTATCTCATGGTAACCTCCCCCTTGGCAGTCCCCTCCCGGAGATCCGAATGGGAGACTATTCCGGAATCTTTTGCCAATGGAGAGATCACTTCAATTACAGGCCACATGTCCTGTGGATACACGTTGCGTGTCTTAATGCAGTGGTTTCCATTGCCTTCTGCATCCTCATGTCGTTGATCATTGCTGATTCTTTCGCCTTTAGCGGCAATTTCCCACCCCTAGGACAAGAGTGCCCTGAACCTCTATCCGCTCCTCCGCCATCTTTGACAAGACGTTTTGATTACGAATCAAAGGCGCTACCCCTAGACTACGGGACTGGTCTAGCATTTGCTGTAGCATGCCTTAGAAATGGTCTGCCCTGCAGTACACTTACCTATGGTCAGATCTGACGAGGTGAAAGTGTGGAAAGCACTTCAGCAGTTTGTGCCATGCATTATTGGTAGTTATTTTAATAACTCCAGTTACAGATGACTAGTTCCTACCGTAAATGCTACTTCTCAGTAACTGTTCATTTGTCAGTTACTTTGTGCCAACTCTACACTACAGTGAACAAAAAGATTTCAACGGAACATGACGATTCCATGAATACGTCTCCAAAGACTACATGTAAAGCTCTGGTAGAAGTGCAACTTCATCAACCTCCATAAATGGCGCTGAGGTGTTCCAGCATGTCTCTGCAGTGCACCGCATAACTTCGCTTTGGCCACTACCTAACCCTCCTCCTCACCCCCCCACCCCCCTCCCCACAGCCTTTACCTACACGTTGTAGGCACAGAGTCGTCTGAATAGCGGTCAGTAAGAGTAGAGAGCATAAAATCCAACGTTTTGGATTTTAGTAATGATCCATCCCATGGTCCTAATCTGCTGGGAACATTCAGAATACTGTTCACTACCCTTTAGGGTCAAAGAATAATTTTGCGATCCCTTTAAATATTCACTTCTTAACTACACAATTTTCTTAATATTTTCTTAGGTTTTTCTTATTTTCTAGTTTTGAGTGACTTTTTCGTGTAACTTCACTCTCTGCTATGAGAATGGACCTGTGTGCTTCCAGATGATCTCAATCCTTGTGGCCATCGAGATGCTGGAGAAGCTGCTGGATGAGAATGTCTTCATCTGGTCACCTCTTAGATTAATTGGGCCTCAACCCTGGGTACCGATATTCAACATTACCAGTGAGTATTCTTCAGTACAGTGTCGGATACTGAGACACATATGTTTTTGCCCCATGATTCTATGTTGGTAAATTCCCAAAGCCATTCAAACTTCTCTTAACGTCTCAGATTGTTTAATTTAGTTTCACAAATGGGCAATGAAACAAAGCCAACATGTCACTTGTAGGTAAAGAGCAAATGCACACACCCACCTTTCGAATAGGTGACATGTGACGTCACTGTTACGGTGTCAATGGAGTTGCATGTCATAATGAAACATCTTTTGGACCAGTTTTTATTTTACTAAGAAATCCTGAAGGCCAATTTTATGGCTGGTTCAGCAGATCATAATGGAATAACAGTGTACTGCTTCTAAATGCATGCAAGTAGTGTTTCCAACTGAACGTGCAAAACAATTATTGACAGGATCTGATTCTGAAATGTGCCGCCACCCCTTCATTCCCTGCTGCCATTTTCCTCTCCGCTTTCCTCTCTGCGACACATGCCCCCGTGTCTGTACAAGGAATTAACTTCAAGCAAAGGGACATAACACGATGTGAATGTAGAGTTCGTAACTTCCTACAGGTCATGTAAGATGGTAAATTCCTATCACTCTCTGAAATTGGCATAAGATTCTACTGTGAATAGGAGTAATAAACGTTTTGATTAACAATTAAATGATCCTTACAACAGCTTGGTTTCTTCCTTTAGGCAAGAGGCTAGTGTCACAACTTACATCACACTGAAAACAGCAACTCAAGATGCCACAGTTGGCTAGTTAAATCCATACTGGAAGAAATTTTCAGGGCTCCTAACTTTTAAAAAAGAAATATTTCAACCACGAGTTTACATGTTCTTAACATGTGATTTCTCGTTCACATTGGCACTTTCACCCAGATTTCTGGTTTATGCTCGTTCAGACAAAATAAATCTCCACTCTAGAATGGAATGCTGTCAATAAATTTCGTACAACTGGAGCTGCTCATCGGCACTCCCAAGGCGTTCAGTATGTGACACCATAATTATTTTCTAACTATACAGTAATTGCAGATTTTTACACATTTCACTGTAATCATGTAATGAAGTCGAATGTGTAATTTACCACTCTTAAGTGGTTTGAATACCAGCATAGATCTAAATAAACTAATAAAACCCTCAGGGGGCTCAGCATTTAGTTGCTGGGTACAGGCTTGGCGATCCTGGGGACCCTGAGCTGGGGACTGGGAAGCACCACCAGTTCTCAATACCATAAGCTCTGAGCGTGCTTCAATGACCACCTTAATGCATGATGGTGGAACGTTGTACAGTACAGAGCCTGGGGATCTTGGCTTAACTGCCTGGGTTGTGAGGATGGTATCAACCTCTATAAAAACCCTCAATCTGAAGGTGTGCTGTGTTCCGAGGAGATGCATGACTGTTGAGGTAGAACAGTTGCTAGCGAGCGACCTCTGGGAACCTGCCGACCCCCCCCCCCCTCCGACCCCCGGTTGTATTAAGCTTACATAGGCAAGTGGGGCTCTGTCTGGGTGGACATTCCTTTCCCTAGCTGCTCGTGGGACCACCATGAAAAGAAATACGAATAGTATGCAAGCATGAGTCTCTAAGAAATGAAAGTTCAATGCTTTAAAGTATGACTCCCAATCGTTCACTTCCCTGCCCACACCAGGGGAGGAACTGCGGTCTAAATTACCTGGTGAGACGTCTTCTCATCGATTTCTAGTTTGTAGCTGAACATATGGGGACTCAAGTCTGACAACAAAGCCTCAGTTTTTTGTGGAAAATTTACAGGACAAGTTTGGAGAAGTTAAGGGCATGTCCAAAATGAGGTCTGGAGCAGTCCTCATACAGACTGCATCCCCAGCAGTCACGGGCATTGCTTGCTTGTGACAAGCTCGATGATGTTGCAGTCTCCATTACGCCTCATAAGAGCCACAATATGGTTCAGGGACTTATTTTTCATTGTGATCTGTTGTTGCAGTCTGACGAGCTCCATGCAAATCTGGAACGCCGCTGTGTCCACTTTGTACGACGTGCCTTCAGTGGACCTAAAGATAGTAGGGTCGCCACTGGCGCCTTCATCTTGGATTTCGAGGGTGACCCCCTGCCCGAGAAGGTCAAGGTGATGACATATCGATGTGATGTTAAGCCTTATGTCCCTCCTTCCATGCGCTGCTTTAAGTGCTAGAGGTTTGGGCATATGTCATAGAGATGTGACGCCAACCGTACCTGTCAGGATTGTGGACGTGCCTCCCACCCCAACGTCCCATGTTCGCCGCACCCTGGTAGTTGTGGAACACCCTCTTTCGTTGCTCCCCTGTTTTCAACATCGGGAGTAACAACCCCTCCTTCTTTGGGGACTTCAGTCCCCACCTCTGCGCCGAGAAAAGTGCCCGCCTCCTCTGGCTCTCCTCGTGTGGAAGGGATCGCTTGGTGCCCTCCCTTCCACGGTTACTGCCCCTCCAGATGTCAACCAGTGGCTGAAAAAGTCACCACCTGATGGCCATAGGGCTTCCAGGTCTTCCTCAGTCGATGAGACTGGGTCGGAAAAGCCCACCCAGCCTTATAAACTGAAGGACCAATGGGACCCTACCAAAAAGAAGAAAAAGCAAAAGAAGGATGTAGACAGAAAAGGAGTTCACTGCTGCACCTGAAGATGTGGAGCATCTAGCGTCCACTCGGGGGCTAAATGTTGCTTGACCTGCAGCTCCTGTGGAAGTTGACCAGGCTACTTAGCAACTGGTGGTAAGTCCTTCTATGGCGTGACCTATCCTTCCCAGGTTCTTTCATGTCTTCAGTCAGATACCATTATCCTTCAATGGAATTGCCATAGTTTTTCCCCAGATGTGGTTGTCCCTCTTGCTGACCTAGCTGCCTTGTTCACCCAGCTCCCCCCGCCATTCCTCCTCCTGGGGGACTTCAATGCCCACCACCTTTTATGGGGTGGGGCCCAGATCTTGGGCCAGGGTAGGAACGTTGAGGCTCTCTTGGCATGACAGGACATGTGCCTCTTTAACACTGGTGCTCCCACATATTTTAGCTTGACTCATGACACACTCGGCCATTGACCCCTCTCTTAGTAGCTCAGGTCTTTTTCCATACCTCAGTTGGAGGGTCCACGACCTCTGTGGTAGTGACCACTTTCCTATCCTGGTTTCTCTTCTTCAATCCCAACCCCCTGACCAGCTGCCACTATGGTCTCTTTGTGGAGCTCATTGGGCAGCCTACACCTCAGCTACCATGGCCATTGCTCCGCTTCCTGGTGACATTGATTTGGTAGTGGATGAGGTCATGATGGCCATTGTTTCTGCTGCCGCGGCAACTGTCGCCTTTTCTTAAAGTACCCTAAGGCGTCAGTCCCTTGCTGGACACCAGATATTCAGGAAGCTATCTGGGACCGCCGACGAGCCCTGCAACGACACTGGCGTCATCCTTCCCTAGAGAATCGGGTTGCCTTTAAATGGCTGTGGGCCCGGGCTTGGCGATACAACGCCCCGTTTGGTGAATGGGAGTTCCAAAGTGCCCTTACAGCTTGCCCTGATACCTCTCCAGGTCCAGACCGAATTCACAACCAGTTTCCTCGCTATCTCTCGGCGCACTGTCAGGGTGAATTACTCGCCCTGTTTAACCACATCTGGATGGAGGGCGTTCTCCCAACTCGTTCGCAGGATAGCGTTACCAACCCGATGCTGAAACCTGGTGCAGATCCGCTGGTGGTCGATAGCTATCGCCCTATCAGCCTTACCAACGTTATGTGCAAACTCTTGGAATGAATGGTGAGGCAGCAGCTCGGGACCTTCTGGCCCAGCAACAGGGGTGCTTCCGTCAGGGCCGCTCAGCGATCGCCAATTTAGTCTCACTAGAGTCGGCTATTCGAACGGCTTTTACTCGGCGAGAACATCTAGTTGCTGTTTACTTTGTTCTTCAGAAGGCGTAAGATACCACCTGGCGCTATCATATCCTTGCTATGCTGCACGAATGGGGCTTACGGGGTCCACTTCAGATTTTTCTACGGAATTTTCTCTCCAATCGCTCCTTTCGGGTTAGTTGGCACTTATTTTAGCGATGCTCATATTCAGGAGAACGGTGTCCCACAGGGCTCGGTTCTGTGTTCCCCTCTTTCTGGTGGCGATTAATTGTCTTGCGGCTGTGCTAGGTTCATAGGTCCGTTCCTCTCTATATGCTGATGACTTTTGTCTTTATTACAGTTCCCCAAGCATCAGTGTCGCTGAACGGCGACGGCAGGGAGCTATCTGTAAGGCACTTTTTTGGGCATCCAACCTAGGTTTTCAGTTCTCAGGCTCTAAGACCCTCTGTCGTCGTCGAAGGGTCCACCTCCATCCAGAGCTCAACCTTGCTAATGAACTCCTTCGTATTGAGGAGACACATCACTTTCTTGGCATGCTGTTCGATGCTCAGCTTACTTGGACACCTCATGTTCGCGAGCTTAAACAACAGGCAGCACCTCAACATCCTTCGCTGCCTCAGCCACACTGTTTGGGGGGGCTGCACAAACAACTCTCCTACAACTCTCCTACAGCTCTATAAGGCCTTAATCCAGTCCCGTCTCGACTACAGGAATGTGGTGTAAGACTCAGCAGCACCTTCAACGTTGCAGATCCTTGACCAGATTCTCCATTGTGGCGTCAGGCTGGCGACAGTTGCCTTCCGCACTAATCCGGTGACTAGCCTTCTTGTAGAAGCTGGAATCCCTCCCCTAAGATTCCGCCGACAACAGTTGCTTGCGTCATACATCGCTCGCGTCCATGCCTCGTCCGACTACCCAAACCACAGGCTCCTTTTCCATCTTCTGCAGTCCCCTACCCTAGACGGCCTAGGTCGTGTCTCCCGATCGCGGTCCGCGTTCGTTCCCTTCTCTCGTCCTTTCCCCTTCCTCCATCCTTCCGGCCCTCTTTCCTACCCCTCCTTGGTCCCTCCCTCACTTGCGGCTTTGCTTGGATTTGTCCGGTGACTCAGTCCTCTGTTCAACCTGCCGGTCTTCAGAAAGTCCTGGCTCTTCTTGCCTCATTTCGCGATGCAGATGTAGTTTACACCGATGGTTCTGTGGTCGGTGGACGCACTGGGTTTGTTTCATCCGTAGCGACTACGTTGATTAGCATTCCCTGCCTTACGAGAGCAGTGTTTTCACTGTGGAGCTGGTTACTCTTTATTGTGCACTCGCTCACCTTTCCTCCTGCCCTGGGGAGTCATTTGTCAGATGCAGTGACTCCCTGAGTGGATTGCAATCACTCGACCAGTGTTTTTCTAGCGACCCTTTGGTGCGTGGTATTCAAGATGCTGTTTTTGCTCTCGCCGAGTGTGGTCGTTCAGCGACGTTTGTGTGGACCCTGGGATACATCGGCATACTAGGAAACGAACGTATCGATCGGTCGGCCAAACAGGCCACCACTTCGCCACCCGTAGAGCTTCGTCTCGTGGAAAGAGACCTCCGGTCAGCCCTACATCGCAAGGTCCGCGATGTCTGGAGCTCTGAATGGTCTGTCTTGAACACGCCAAATAAGCTCCGCATGGTAAAGTCGTCCACGCCAGTATGGAATTCACCCTTGAGGAGCACGCGTAGGGACTCGGTTCTCTGCCATCTCCGAATTGGACATACGCGGTTGACCCAAGTATCTCCTTCGCCATGAGAGCCTGCCAAAGTGTCGCTGTGATGCAGGGCTGACAGTAGTCCATCCTCTGATGGACTGCCCCCTTTTAGCCCCCTAGCGGCAGTCCTTTAATTTACCAGCTGCACTTCCTTTAATTCTAGGTGACGATGCCTCTATAGCTGACTCAGTTTTAAGTTTTATCTGTGCAGCTCGGTTTTATCACTCACTCTAGTGTGGGCGCTCTCGCATTATTTCTCAGGCTACACCCACTCCAGCGACTTTAAATTGTGACATGGATGCCAAAATAGTGCCTTTTATGGTAACAAGTTGTGTTGGTACCTATATCAACGCTTTCCAGCTGGAGGTTATTCGTTTACCTGATCTATCAACCACTGTAGTCTGTTTTACTCTAGTCAACTATTTGATCTGCTCCTTTTTAGTCTCCTATTTTGTGTTATTGCGGTGTTAATTTTAGCTCTGTACCCCTTGGTGTTCCCTCCCTCTGGGTGCAGAGGTTACGCTTTTACTGTATAGCCCTTTTACAAATATGTCTGTTTCGGACAGGGGAATGATGACCTCGATGTTTAGCCCCCATCAAACCCCAAAACCAACTAAATTAATAAAACCTTCGAATTATTTCATATTTCAAGTATCTGATGTAAACCATTTCAAATGTACACGAACTTAACAGTAATGACGTAACACTTAACAAATTTACAGAGAAGTGACTTCAATTTTGCTCACTGAATACAATGGAAATTTCATTTACAATTAAAAGATGCTCATTTTAGTCACAAATATAATTTGTGATAAAGTGTAACCAAAGTGTCACAACACACATGTATAAAAATAAATGTGGCAGATGGCAAGTTTCATTGCAAGCTATTGTGGGCCTCTTACGCAGATGTTCAAATAAGTCATGGTTTTGTAGGGCTTGTGGTAGATCAGATTAGTACTTGTTCCATAGCTCATGAATAAGACACTTAGTAATGATATGCAATGTGTCAGGTTAATAAAAGGTGTCTATACATGATATTACATTAGACAAAATATTACGTGACACTCAATATTTTTGATTTTTTGTGGGGTTGGGAAATTACCCACTTACTATATCCAAAAATTCATCTAATGAGTAGGAGGCGTTGCCATTAAATTCTTTCAGTTTCCTTTTAAATGCTATAGGGCTATCTGACTTTTGATGCTATTTGTTAAGTGACCAAAGACTTTTGTGGCATTAAATTTAACCTTGAGTAGTGAAAATCATCCTTTCTCCTACTGTTGTAGCCATGTACACTATTGCTTTTGAATTCGTTTGGATTGTTAATAACAAATCTCATAAGTTTATGAGGCTACAATGATTTCTAGCTCTTTAAGTATCTGGAGGATGATCTTGGATGAGCTCCAGCAGTTATTCTGATTACACGCTTTTGTGCAATGAACACTCTTTTACTCAATGATGAGCTACCCCAGAATATGCCGACATACGAAAGCAGAGAATGAAAATAGGTGTGGTAACCTAATATACTCCGATGTATATCCCCAAAATTTGCAATGACCCTAATAACATAAGAAGCTGAACTCAAACGTTTCAGAAGATCTTCAGTGTGTTTTTTTCTGTTTCAATCCCTCATCAATGCATACACCTAGAAATTTTGAGTAGTCTACCTTAGCTACCGATTTCTGATCGAAGTCTATATTTATTAATGGGCTCATTCCATTTACTGTGTAGAAATGTATATACTGTGTTTTGTCAGTTTAATGAGAGCACATTTGCAGAGAGCCACTTAATGATTTTCTGAAAAACATCATTTACAATTTCACCAGTTAATTCTTGTCTGTCAGGTGTGATAGCTATACATGTATCATCGGAAAAAAGTGCATCACCGTGAATATAGAATGGCAAGTCAATAATACATATTAAGAACAGCAAAGGACCCAAGACCGAACCTTGTGCCACCCCATTCTTGATTGTTCCCCAGTTTGAGAAATCACCAGTTTTTTGCATATTATGTGAACTGTTTATTTCAACTTTCTGCACTCGTCCAGTTAGGTATGATTTAAACCATTTGAGCACTGTCCCATTCATACCACAGTACCTGAGCTTATCTAGAAGTATTCCATGATTGTGTAAATCAAAAGCCTTTGATAGGTCACAAAAAATCCCAACAGGTGACTTCCGATTACGCAGAGCATTTAATATTTCATTAGTGAAAGTATATATAGCATTTTCCGTTAAAAAACCCTTCTGGAAACCAAACTGACATTTTGTTAAAACTTTATTTTTACAAAGGTGTGAAGCTACTTTACAATACATTACTTTTCAAGGATTTTGGATAAGGCAGTCAGAAGAGATTGGGCAGTAGTTGTTGACATCAGACGTATCCCCTTTTTTTATGCAGTGGTTTAACAATGGCATACTTCAGCCTATCTGGGAAAATACTCTACTTCAGAGAGCTATTACATATATGGCTAAGAATCCCACTTATTCCTTGGGAACAATCTTTTATTATCCTGCTGGAAATGCCATAAATTCCATTTCCATTCTCTCTACTCATACGTGCAGCTTGTTTATAACCACTGATATTTATCTTTTCCACGTCAGACACAATGTGATGCTTACAGGCATAGTATATCTATTACATTATCAGATTCAATGTCATCTAAACAAACCAGGAGCTCGTCTACTTTATTCTTCAATCCCGGAATATTTTGGTGAAAAATAGTAACATTATTTTTCACTTTTGTGAGAATCTACTTTTTTCTTTAATCCACCAATATTTTCGTTAAATATGGAAAGATTATTATTTACTTCCTTGTTGTGAGAATTTTGAGTTTTGAACCTCTTTAGCACCTGCCTGCCTGAACTTCTCATTGGACACTGATATTAGTCTAAACAAGAGGTACATCCATGAGTACTAGTGTCCACCCCTTATGGATTTCGCTAACAACCCTGCCAGTTTACCCTTCCCTTTCCTATTGAGATGTAGGCCATGCCTTGTGAAATCTCCCCCCCCCCCCCCCCCCCATCAATAGCCTTGACATGAACCACTCCAATGTCTGACAGTGGCCACCCTACGCAACTGATCCAATTCCATTTTACACTCCAGACAGAGCGGTTCAACTGGGGCTGATCGTGCTGCACGAAAGCAGGCACCATCCCAACATTGGTATGGGTAGTTGCCGAGGCTGTTTTCACCAGGTCACACTCAATGCTGTAGCCCTGATCCCTGTCAATACTGTTTCCCACTCCACCCTCTATCATCACATGATCCTGCTTTGTGAATCCCTTGCACAGGGAACCTATATCCTCTACCACCTGGCTAAGACTTGCACTTGGCTTGAAAAAGTTTGTGACCTGGTACCTGTCACCTAATTTTTCCTGCAAAATCTGGCCCACACCTCTTCCATGGCTGCTACCTAGCAATAGAACTTTACTCTTACTTTCTACTTTTTTGAAACAGTTGGTTTCCTAGGGAGATTCTGTTGCATCTTAACTGCTTAACTGCATCTACTTCTACTGGAGCCTCTTCCATATTTAACTGCTGTAGCAAGGAAAATCTATTGGTTGTGCCAATTGGGAAACTGTCACACTGTCTTCTTTCTGTGGCCCCTGTTCCCAGCTACCACTTCCCACCGCTGTTAGCCCTCCTCCCCCCTTAACCTCTTCAGTTCCTCCTTCGCTCTGTCCAAATCAGCCTGAAGGACTCTTTCTCCTCCTGTTCAGCTATAATCCTATCTCTTGAGCAAACCCTGCAAGAGAATGGAAGAGTCTCGTTTGCTTCCCCAATTCCCACGCCGCTACAATTTCCCCAATAAAACCACCTGTCACAACAGCTGCACAAAACCCTGAACTAACTTTCCTCCTGCAGCTCACACACTTGGTATCCATGGTAGTTCGGAAATAAGTTAAGAGATTTACGAAGTGATAACGATAATATGTTAAATACAGATGCAAAAGGACACTAAATGTTTTGGAAACTAATATGTAAGTAAACTATTACCACATGCACTTAAATTTGTGGTATAACGATAAATATGTACGATCAAAAATTCAGCATAAACAGCCGAATGTAACCAAAACGAACTTTTCGCGATTACTGGAACAATACGCAAACAAAAGAAAAACCTTTAATGGTGAGCTTGAAGAGTACACTATGAGCGTATTTAATCAGGTAAGTGTTCAACTACAATTACAACCTAAATAACTTATCTTTCACGAGAGCTCTGTCTCTGTACGTGCGGCCTTGTGCAGGGTTAAAAAGTCAAATCAGGTTCTAACCCTTCAGATTGACACCTGCAATTATACAACTGCTGAGCAAATCAGAAATAGAACTGACACCAACGCATATGAAAGCTTCACGAAAGTTGTCTGCAGGTGCCATGTTGAATGTCCATATCGCATAGTGGGCAGCGCCATTGCGTGGGTATGCAGCGAGAAAAAAAGGCGAACTGCCTCCACTCTGGATACAATACAATGTGCTGCTAGCTCCTCACATTGCTAGACAAGTGCCCTCTGCAGATAATCTGGTATGGAAAATTTGTTGTTCCTTATTTTTGCCCTGTTTTATTTCGCTGAAAATGAAAACACAGGTGTCAGTTACTGACATTGCAAACCCATTTATTTAAATATTTTCTTAACCATATCTAACCAAATCTATTAAATCTTGTAACCATTGTCCTGTTTCTGAAGGGAACTTTAATAAGTATAGATTTGTTAGGAAGTAGTTTCTGAATGTATGTGTATGGTGTTGCCATGTACGGAAGTGAAACATGGATGATAAAGTGTTTACACGAGAAGAGAATAGCTTTTGAAATGTGGTGCTACAGAAAATGCTGAAGATTACGTGGGTAAATCACACAACTAATGAAGTGCTGAACAGAACTGGGGAGGAAAAATTTGTGGCACAACCTGACAAGAACGAATTAGTCGGTAGTACAAATTCTGAGACATAAAGGGATCATTAATTTAGTATTGGACGGAAGCGTGACGGGTAAAAATCGTGGAGCTGAATACAGCAAGCATGATAGATTTAGGTTGCAATAGTTAGATGGAGGCATGCACAGGATAGAGTAGCATGCAGAGCTGAATCAAGCCAGTCTTCGGACTGAAGACAGGTTGTTGAGCAGAGGTGGCGCCTATGGTCAGGACCCTTTATATAGGGAACGTCTGTCCCTCTTAATACACAGTTGGAGGCTGTGGCTGTTCGGGTAATAGCATTTCAGGCTATTACTACCTACAATGTTTCTCCCTCCTAATTGTGGTGTCTTAGAACATATTGTTTGCATTGGTATCTCAGCTCCTCCACCTTTGCTAATCTTGGGTGACTTAAATGCCCATAATCTTCTGTGGGGGTGGAACGACGATCACTGGCTGTGGTAAAGAACTCGAAAGCTTAATGGCGCAATTGACTTTAGCCTTTTAAATATTGGTATCCCCACACATTTCAGTGTGGTGTGCAGACCTTTCTCTGTCATTGATCTTCCAATCTGTAGTCCTTCTCTTCTCTCATATATTCACTGAAACCGAGCGAGGTGGCGCAGTGGTTAGCACACTGGACTCGCATTCGGGAGGACGACGGTTCAATCCCGTCTCCAGCCATCCTGATTTAGGTTTTCTGTGATTTCCCTAAATCGTTTCAGGCAAATGCCGGGATGGTTCCATTGACAGGGCACGGCCGATTTCCTTCCCCATCCTTCCCTAACCCGAGCTTGCGCTCCGTCTCTAATGACCTCGTCGTCGACGGGACGTTAAACACTAACCACCACCACATTCACTGAAGAGGCCATGACTTATGTGGTAGTGATCACTTTCCTATCATATCCTTTCCTCAGCATCAGTACCTGGATGCCAGCCCAGATAGGCTCTCAGCAGTGTTGAATGGGGTGGTTTCGCCTCTACTGTCGCCATTGCCTCCGCATTGCATGCAGGTATGGATGAGACAGTCGAGAAAGCCACAACCATTCTTTTGGCAGCTTTTTTAGCGATCCCGTTTCTTAGGTGGTCCCTCAGTGGAAGACAGTATCTTGGTGGTGATCGGAAATAGAGGTTATCAGGTATCATAGGTGGGCTCTCCAACATCACAAGCAGGACCCATCGATGGGACACCTCACTGCCTTTAAGCACCAGTATGTGTGGGCCTGCCAACTAAAAAAATGGAAGCCAGAATTCTGGGAATGTTAAGTTTCAAGCACTGGAGCATGTTCCTCTGTCAAAGGTTTGGGCTAAGATGGTCGCCACAGATTAGACAACTGCAGGTGTGCCTGGTATTACATTGAGTGGCACTATGTACACTGACAAAGCGCCATCGCCAAAAATTTTGCTCTGTGTTATGCTTCAGGTTTTGTGTCTGAGAATTATCAGCCTACCTTTTGTGTTCTTAAACAATGGGTGAAGTGAAAGCTGTACTTTCACTAAACACTACCTGGAGCCACATAATGCTGCACCCAGCGATTGGGACTTTGTCGTTCCTAGCTCACTGCCCTGATACAGTCAAAGGACTACACACAGTTCATGAATGTGGGGTAATTTAGGTATAGCCTGAAGGTTAGTGAACAATGGCCTCAGTTTTCCTTTCCAGATCATGCCACGTGTATATATATTAAGAAAAAGACACCCACATGTGAGTAAGGATGGTCTTGGGGTGAGATGCAGGAAAATGGGGGAATATGTTTATGCTAGTACTGCTAAAAAATTCAACATTCCAACTGAAACACTAAGACGATCTTCGCTAGGCCTAGTGACGGTAGTGATGACACTGAAGACAAAGAATGATGCCTTGCCTGTACTGCAAGAATTAACTCAAATTTTCTAAAGCAGTTCTGATGTAATTCTAATATATAGCTATGACGTAAATTGGCAGCTAAGGCATAATATCCTGGAAATTCAGTCTTATATTGATAATCAGTTTCATCCCTTTGATTTGTAAACATATTTAGGCATGCTTGGTTAAAGAGTGGATAAATCACAGAAAAACCATAAAAATATGAATCTATTGTTAATTATACCTTTATACATTGATACATGCTGTAAAATGTGCAATAATATTGTAATAGTCAGATGTGTGTGGTGCACAATGTCCATGTGTATGCAGCACTTCTATGCAATTGATAACGACCTTCATTATTGCACTGGATATCAAAGATAACGCAACACAGCCTAAATACTGTAAAATAAAGTAGATGTCAAAATATCCAAAACGAAACAAATGAAACAGACTACGAAAAAACAAAACGCCAATAGTCTCTCGCCACGTCCACATCGGTTATTCCCGTACTCGACCGAGAGACCTTGTTGGTTCAATTGAATCCTTCAGGAGACTGTCTTCTATGATCGCACAGTGAAATTGCAAACAATATTATCGCAGAGTGTGACATGCGTCATACGGCGCACAGAGCGCGCGTATAGCGGTATACAACTTACTACGACTACTTCAGGATATAACTTTATCATATATGGTTGAACTTGCTGTTAAATATGCTATCAGATTGACTACACAAACTTTTTACCGTTTCAAAAATTGACGTGAGGGGAGGACTTCGAAATACATGAATGTTTATACTGATTGCAGAGCTGTACAATAAAATAGCAGCCACGTAAGTTATGTTCCAACATTTTCGCTATAGCTCCTAATGTTTCAAGGATATTTGCTCAGAAAGATAACCGCATTTTCTTTGGGAGGTTTTTCCCTACAACAGCTATATGGGCACATAGAAAAGTATACGTGTCATATTTTGACCTAAACAAATACATATTTGGAGTGGGAATCGGCGAGTGGCACTTAGCAAGTGTTACTTGCGAAACTGTGTATCACCTATGGATTGCATACAAGAAAAGTAGTGGCTATAGGGAAGTTTGGTACTTTTCGGAAACGGGCTCCACCTTTCACAATAAATATGGAATATGCAAATAAGTTCCTACTTGCATTAATCAAACGTCAGACAATATTACTCACCTGCCAGCGATTCTTTAATTCAGCTGCTAGCTCTTCTCGTAATATTTTGTAAACGTTCTGTGTTAGCCAGTACTTTGGAAACCTCATCCTACATATTTCAGATATGCGTCATACTGATGGACGAAATTAATATCCGGAAGTGTGTGTGTAACATTTCGTCGAGTCTGCAGTGTTAAAGTACCTCCAGTTGAATTATTTCTGGAGGATACACCAGATATGAATGTAGGCCTACAGAATGTCTTCTGTTTCAGGTCGTCTCATCGCCATCCAGGTGCTAATATTCGCAATGTTGTTTTGTGCATCGAATGTACTGCTTATCTTCGCTGCCGTAAGGGTAAGCATCTTAACGTAAGGCTTGTGGTGAAACACAACATGGGAGTATATCCCTAATGAATTTTGCACTAGGTTTATAGAAACTGTTAAATGAACAAAGCCAGTAATTGTACAAGTTATACATAGTGTTGTGTGTATCGAAACTCCACAATGAGAACTAGTTATCAGATCCATGAAACCTGATTCAAAATTATCTTTTGAAGGAAAACGTGTAATGAGTGTAACTGGATACAAAATGGAAAACTAGTTAGACTCTGATATCAACGCATGAGTTGTCACTCTTCTCTGAACTCCAGATACTTAGTGCCATCACCTTCCACAGTACTGTCTAAAGAGGCGCCTTGGAACATTAAACAGTAACTTCGCATTTACCTTGGGGACAGTTTCCTGCAGTCACACTATGTAACAAAATCAGTGTATGGCATTCTTATAAGATAGTTGCTCAGTTGAGTCGCACTACTCACAGCACCCATGGGGGTCGCCACTCTTGGCCAGGTTAGTACTGGGCTACCACAGGACCCCAGCCTTCGCATCACGTTCTCCCTTCTGTGTGCATGTCTCTCCTCTTGCTATTCTATTTCCCCTCCCTTGGGAACATGTCGCGGTTTTTGGGAATACACTGCATTGTCCAGAGCTGACATAAAGTCTCACCACTGTTTTTCGTTCCCTTTTTCTTCGTTCTTCTCCTATCCCCCCTCCACTTTGGCGTTTGAGGCTCCTCTTTTCCTTCTTCCTCCCTGGGCTTTCCTGAAGGTCTGCCGACGTGTCTGACACAATTCCCCGGTATGATACCCCCCTGACACAGGCCAGGTTCAGTGAAGTGAGATTGCCAGAGCTGCTACCTTCAAAATAGCCGATTGGTCCCTCTGTCAGGTGTTCAGGAAGTGTGACCTGAGGTGTGAACAATCACCTAAGGCTGGGGCCCCCAGTTGGAAGTGCGCCATTGGGAGACACAAGCAATCGTGGGGACTTTCCTTGCAATGGACCAATGATATTCACAATCGACGTCTATGAAACGTAAGTGGAATGAGGCTAACGATTAAAGGACCCACCCAGCTGCACCACGGTTCCTTGTGGTTTCATTTGCTGAAGATGGGCAGTCCTTCGCAACAGTAAATCTGTTTCTTATTCAGAAAGGTGTTGATGCATTTGCCAGCCCTGTGAAATCTTGCTCTTGGTTTCAGAAAGGCACTTGGCTTTTGGAGACTACTTCTCATTCTTCAGCACAACCGCTGCTTGCCACTTCACTTAACAGCTATCCTGTTCGTCTTGAGGCGTGTAGAACTCTGAATTCTCCCTGTGGTGTTATTTACACTAGACTGCTGGACTGTCTGACAGTCCGAAATCCAAACATATCTCTGATCAGTCTCATTGCCATGCATTGGATGATGAAAAAAGCAGATACCTCCTTAGTGCAAACACTCGCTCTTTTTCTCACCTTTGACAGTGGTGCTTCTGTACAAGATCAAAACTGCCTATGAAGTGATCACTGTCCAACCATACATTCCGAACCCAATAATTGCTACCAGTGTCATTGTTATAACCACCTTCGAATGTCTTGTCAACACCTGTCCAAATGCATAACTCTGTAGTAGTTATGCACACGAAGGCGGCTGTCTGCCGCCGCCTCCTCCACAAGTGCAATGGCGACCATGACACAGTCTCTGGAAATTGTCCAGTGCATCTCGATGAATGGGCTGTCCAGTAGATCCAGGTAAAAGAAAGTTCCTTACCCAGTCGTTCGCATTTTATTGGGAAGTCTCAAACTTTGCACTCTGTCTGGCACTTACTGTACTGTTATTGCTACATGTCGCTCCATGAATGACATGGCCAAGTAGATATGCGTCCTCATTCAGCTCTGAGGTTGTAAAATCGCGCAGTGTCATGGTAACATCACTGTGCCCCTCGTCCAGCTGTGCAACAAGTCGTAAAACACTTCGTGGGGCGAAGTCACCAGTTACACAATTTTCAGGCTGGAGAGGATAGAGGGACTACTGCTGTGAAGACAGTGAAGACTTCCTATGTACCTCTAGATAGCCATCAGTCTTCATCAGCTTACTGGAAAGGCTCGAAGAAGTGAAAAAAAGGCAAACTATCATCTCCTTCGCAAACTCGAAAATCCTCTTCCCAGCTGGCCTCTGTGTCGCTGGTGCACGCCACCAACCTTATCTTTGCGTTGTATTCCGCAGGCTGACGGCATAGTCGACACTTCAGTGGACATAGCTGAGCAGAATTCTTCTGCCTCTTCGCCCTTTAACAGCGAGTCTAAGCAGAGTGGCAGTTGGCACCCACAGAGGTGACACTCCAGTTTTTCCTCATAGTGACTCTCCTCCAATGGAATGTTCGCGGCCTTCGACCCAACAAAGATGATTTGTGGCTGTTTTTAGAATCGCAGTGTGCACTTGTACTCTGCCTTCAGGAAATAAAATTGCGTCGCCACAACCGCTTTTAGCTTTTCCATTTCTTCAAAGTCTGTTTTATTTATCGAAATAAGTGTGCCTCAGGGTTCTGTCCTGAGTGTAGACCCCTTGGCTGTCGCCATTAACCCTATGACCTGTGTCCCACTGGGCGTCTCAAACTCCATTTTGGTTACCGATTTTGACATCTACTGCAGTTCTCCGCCATTGAGTGGCGTCTTCGGCGATGTCTTGATCGTCTTTACTCAGGGGACATCGACAATGACCTTATTTTTTCCTCTGACAAAACCGTTTGTATGAATTTCTAGTGGCGCAATTAGTTTCTCCCACTGTCTTCACATCTTGGGTCTGTTGCTCTTCCATCCGTTAAAACTACAAAATTCCTTGGCTCATGCTCTATACGAAACTCTTGGTCCTCCCACGTGTCTTACCTGGCAGCTCATTGCACACAGTCCCTCAGTGTCCTGTATGTCCTCAGTGGCAGTTCCTGAGGTGGAGATCAAACCACCCTCCTCCGTTTGTACTGGTCCCTTGTTAATTTGAAACAATACTATGGGTGCTTTGTTTATGCATCTGCACATCTTCCCTCCTACAATCTCAATACTATCCACCATTGTGGCATCCGTTTGGACCCTGGCGCCTTTTACATTAGCCCAGTTGAGTCTGTATGCAGAAGCCATGACTTCCTCCTCACCAGGTATGCAAGCCATTTGTCTGCAATGCGTGGCCACCCATCCTATGCCTCCTTAAATGACTCTTTTGATCGCCAGTACGTGGCGCGTCCCTCTAGTGTTCCCCCAGGGGGTCCACAACTCTTTTGTGGATACGTGCGTGGCTAGCACGGGGCCCCGAGACATTGCAGCCTTCTTTCTCTCCCGGGCTGCATTTCCTTTACCTTCCCCTCCTTCCCCTCCATGCTCCTTTGCCCTCGCCCTCTCCTCTCCCTCTATTGGTGTCCTTGCTTATGTTGGCCCCCGCTATCTTCCTGGTTCTGTTGGTTTTTACACTCCGGCTTTGTTGCGTAATCATCTCTTCCTTTCAGCATTCCTTGGTCCTCCTCTGGGGTTTGACCTCCATTACAAAATTTCTCCTCTGTAGTGAGAGCCATTTGGGGAAGAGCACCTTACCTAGTGTCTCCAACGTGTGCCCTCCTAGTACATTTCACCTTTTCTTTCATGTCGTTGTCTGATGCTAGGGTGCATAGCCAGCACGGTAGCCAGCCAGTGTGGTGGGGTCGCTATGTACCCTTTTTGTTGAGCCCCCTGAACACACAGCGATCACACATGATACCTGAGCTGTGACCTCCTCATGCATGCCTTGGAGTGGTTGCTCGTCATCCTGGAGCATCGGAACTCTCGGCAATGGCCACCGTGCCAGACGGCCCTTGCTGCGGCTGGGTGGCGCCCGTGAGGAGAGCCCCTGATGGGAGTGGGTGGTATCAGGGCGGATGCTATGCAGATGAAACGCATACGGGTCCAAAACTCTGGCCGTCTCTCTGCGTGGAACTGATTCCTCAAGTGCTACTTCTCTTGCCCCTTCGGTCTTCCCTTCCATGGCTGCCTCCTGGGAGGAGGGTCAGGCCCATCGTCTAGGGGCAAAACCTTTGCCCGTTACCTAGTTTGCACCAGGACTGATGGCGATACTTTCACCAGTGTCAAACCTTTATTCTTTGTGGAACACATTGAAGACAAGTTTGGCGAAGTGGACCCCCTGAGCAAGATGCGGTCGGGTTCGTTAATGATAAAAGCTGCTTCAGCTGCCCAATCTGCGGCCTTTCGTGCCTGTACCCATCTTGGCACAATTCCTGTGTCCATTACCCCTCACCAGTCTCTAAATGTGGTGCAAGGTGTGATTTTTCACAGGGACCTCATCCTTGAAACTGATGAGGAACTTCGGGACAATCTCGGATGGCGGGGTGTTCATTTTGTTCGGCGTGTTCAGAAGGGCCCTAAAGATAATCGTACTGATGCTGGTACCTTTATCCTGGCCTTTGAAGGGGATACCCTCCCTGAGAAAGTTAAGATTATGGTCTATCGCTGTGATGTGAAGCCATACATCCCACCTCCTATGAGGTGAGGTGTTTTAAGTGCTTGCGTTTTGGCCACATGTCTTCAAGCTGTTCCCAGGCCCCTCTCTGTGGTGACTGTGGACGTCCACTCCACGAGGGAGTCCCTGTGTTCCCCCTCCTGTATGTATAAATTGTCATGGTAGTCATTCTCCACGTTCACCAGATTGCCCAGTATATAAGAAAGGAAAAAAGATACAAGAGTATAAGTCCCTCGATCGTTTAACCCACACAGAGGCCCGTAAGAAATATGCACGACTGCACCCTGTGTCCATGACATCTAGTTACGCCTTGGTTACATCTTCACCCCTTCCTCCCCGTTCCTTACACCCATCCCGGACCCCTCTCCTCCCCACCTCCCCTGCGGCTCCCCCACCTTCTCCTATGGGCGCTGCTCCCCCTCCCCAGCCGGAGAAGTGCCCACTCCTTCGGCGTCTGCTGGTCAAGGGCGCCTCTCCCGGGATGCCCCTTCCCGGCACCTTCCAGGTCAAAGGTCTGCTGCCGCGCGGCGACCGCGAGAGCCGCGGTCTGTCTGCCCCCAGGTCGCCCGGTCTCTTTCTGTTCCTGATCTTGCTGCAGCTGGCTCCTTTATATAGTCCCCCTGCGGGTCCGGGGTAAGAATAGGCCCGAGGTATTCCTGCCTGCCGTAAGAGGCGACTAAAAGGAGATTCAACCGTTTCGGCCTTCCATGTGATGGTCCCCCTTGGGGTTTGACCTCCATTTTTCAAAATTCTACAGAAGTACGAGCCTTTTGGGGAAGGACACCTTACATGGTGTACCACTGGTCCTAAGTGAACTAAGACCTTGGCACTCAGCATTGCACCGGCGTTGTAACCATACCCACTATTCTTCAAATTGGGCCTAAACGCCTGATGGGTTGTCCAAGTTACGCCCATAGTGCATCTCCATCTGCACCAGCGATCATGATGGACTTTCCATGGCACCAGAAATCCAGCACGGTAGCCAGCCCATTGTGGTGGGGTCGTCATGTACCCTCTAGGTTGTAGCCCCCTGACAACACAGGGATCGTACTGCCGATACCTGAGCTGCACCCTCCCCACGTCGGCCAAGGAGTACATGCCCGTCTCCTTGGGGCATCAGGACTCCCGGCAATGGTCATCCTGCCAGGTGGCCCTTGCTGCGTCTGGGTGGCGCCCGTGGGGAGAGCCCCTGGTCGGAGTGGGTGGTATTGGGGCGGACGTTTCGCAGATGAAACGTCAACATGTATCTGGTCGCTCTGCGGCTGGGTCTTTCAAAAGAAAAGGTACCATTTCTAGTTCTGGTTCTCCTGCCCCTTCCCCCTTGGCCACTCCATGGGAGGAGGGACAGGCCCGCCGGCTTGGGGCGAAGTACTTCCCCCGCTATTTGGTCTGTTCTCGAACCGATGGGGGGACGTTCGCCACCTCCAAGCCCATGTTCTTTGTTCAGCACATTGAGGATGTCTTCGGGGAAATCGAGGCTCTCAGCAAGATGCGATCAGGGTCCGTCCTTATAAAGACCACCTCCGCCACACAGTCGGCGGCGCTCCAGGCGTGCGACCGCCTAGGGGACATCCCAGTATCCATTGTCCCACATCTGGCACTAAATAGGACGCAGGGGGTTATCTTTCATCGTGACCTCCTGCTACAATCTGATGAGGAGCTCAGGGCCAACCTGGAGCGCCGAGGAGTGCATTTCGTCCGGAGAGTCCAGCGCGGCCCCAAAGACCGTCGCATCGACACCGGGGCTTTTATCCTCGCCTTCGAGGGGGACGTTCTCCCGGAGAAGGTGAAGGTGATGTGCTACCGGTGTGACGTGCGACCTTACGTCCCGCCTCCTATGTGCTGTTTTAGGTGTCTGCGCTTTGGGCACATGTCATGACGGTGTGCGGCTGAGCCCCTTTGTGGCGACTGTGGACGTCCTCTTCGTGAGGAACATACATGCACCCCACCACCTCGGTGCGTTAATTGTCCTGGCGTCCACTCGCCTAGATCCTCAGACTGCCCCGCATATCAGAAGGAGAAAAAGATACAAGAAATCAAAACTTTGGATCGGGTCTCTCATTCTGAGGCCCGGAAGAAGTACGACCGCCTCCATCCCGTGCCATTGACCACCTCGTTTGCCTCAGTTGTGTCCACCCCTTCCGCGGTATCCTCACCCCTATCCTGTCCCCCCTCCACCTCCTCCACCCATCAGGGGGCTCTGCATCCGCCTCCCAAATCCCTCCCTTCCAAATCCTTTTCCCCCGTGGCCCCCACCCCCTCTGCCCCAGGGGCCACCCTTTCTCATCCTCCCCCCACGCCACCTGAGAAGCGATCCTCTTCTCAGGCGTCCATCGGGGAAACGTTCCGGACCCCAGCTTCCGAGGTCCGGCGTTCCAAAACAGACCCCGCGCGTGAGGACCTTCTTCGGGTCCAGCCCACCATCCCTGTGCCTCCTCGGCCTTCCAAGAAGGCCTCCAAGAAGTAGTCTCTATCCCGGCGCGTTTCGTCTGACGCTCCATCCGTGAGTCGCTGCTCCCGGCCGTCCTCAGTTTCGCCGGGACGCTCTGCTGCCAGGCGCTCCGCCGGCCTTTCGTCAGCAAATGATGCGGCCCGTCCTACACAACCAGGGACAGCGGCCGCAGCTGGCGACGAGTCGATGGAACCGGATCCGCCTGCCGTCGGTGGTAGCGTAGTTCCCTCGCAACCTGGCCCTCCGCGGCCGTCGAGGTGACCAGATCTTCCCCGTCTCGTTCCCCCAACCTTTTGACTAGCGATGGCGTTGTTTCATTGGAACATACGAGGTATTCGATCTAATCGGGAGGAATTAAAACTGCTCCTCCGCCTGCACTGTCCGCTCATCCTTGGTCTCCAGGAAACCAAGTTGCGCCCGACTGACCGTATTGCCTTTACCCACTATACCTCGGAGCGGTATGACCTCACCCCTGTGGACGGTATCCCAGCTCATGGTGGGGTCATGTTGCTCGTTCGGGACGATGTTTATTACCATCCCATCCCATCCCATTGACCACCCCACTCCAAGTAATAGCTGTCCGCATTACTCTTTCTGCTTTTACTTTTTCAGTTTGTACCATCTACACTCCACCGTCATCTGCTGTTAGTCGGGCTGACATGATGCACCTGATCGTTCAGCTTCCCCCGCCGTTCTTATTGTTTGGCGACTTCAATGCCCATCATCCCCTTTGGGGCTCCCCTGCATCCTGTCAAAGAGGCTCACTCTTGGCGGATGTCTACAACCATCTCAATCTTGTCTGCCTCAATACCGGCGCCCCGACTTTCCTTTCGGACTCTACTCATACCTACTCCCACTTGGACCTCTCCATCTGCTCTACCACTCTTGCCCGTCGGTTCGAGTGGTATGTCCTTTCTGACACCTATTCGAGCGACCACTTCCCCTGTGTCGTTCGTCTCCTGCACCACACCCCATCCCCACGTCCTTCGAGCTGGAACATACTGAAAGCTGACTGGGAACTGTACTCATCCCTGGCGACCTTTCCGGACCACGATTTTCCCAGTTGTGACAGTCAGGTCGAATACCTCACGGCTGTTATCGTCAATGCTGCCGAACGTTCCATTCCTCGTACTACTACTTCTTCACATCGCGTTTCCGTCCCCTGGTGGAACGAGGCTTGTAGGGACGCTATCCGTGCTCGACGACGTGCCTTACGCACCTTTCGCCGCCAGCCTACGTTGGCGAATTGTATAGAAAACAAACGACTCCGAGCGCAATGCCGTAGAGTCATCAAAGACAGCAAAAAAGCTTGTTGGGCCTCTTTCACCAGCTCCTTTAACAGTTTCACTCCCTCTTCTGTCGTTTGGGGTAGCCTGCGCCGGCTGTCGGGCATTAAGGCCCACTCCTCGATACCTGGCATGACCTCAGGTAATGACGTCCTTGTTGATCCTGTGGCTGTCTCCAACGCCTTTGGCCGCTTTTTCGCGGAGGTTTCAAGCTCCGCCCATTACCATCCTGCCTTCCTTCCCAGGAAAGAGGCAGACGAGGCTCGGCGACCTTCCTTCCACTCGCTGAATCTGGAAACTTACAATGCCCCCTTTACTATGCGGGAACTCGAACGTGCGCTTGCACTGTCCCGGTCCTCTGCTCCGGGGCCAGATGCCATTCACGTTCAGATGCTGGCACACCTTTCTCCGGCGGGCAAACGCTTCCTTCTTCGTACCTACAATCGCGTCTGGACCGACGGTCAAGTCCCCATGCGTTGGCGTGACGCCGTTGTTGTTCCTATACCCAAACCTGGGAAGGATAGACACCTTCCTTCTAGTTACCGCCCCATTTCCCTTACAAGCTGTGTCTGTAAGGTGATGGAGCGCATGGTTAATGCTCGGTTAGTCTGGATTCTTGAATCTCGACGACTACTTACTAATGTCCAATGCGGCTTTCGTCGCCGCCGCTCTGCTGTTGACCACCTTGTGACCCTGTCGACATTCATCATGAACAACTTTTTGCGAAGGCGCCAAACGGTAGCCGTGTTCTTCGACTTGGAGAAGGCTTATGATACCTGTTGGAGAGGAGGTATCCTCCGCACTATGCACAGGTGGGGCCTACGCGGTCGCCTGCCCCTTTTTATTGATTCCTTTTCAACGGATCGAAAGTTTAGGGTACGTGTGGGTTCCGTATTGTCCGACGTCTTCCTCCAGGAGAACGGAGTGCCTCATAGCTCCGTCTTGAGCGTAGCCCTTTTTGCCATAGCGATCAATCCAATTATGGATTGCATTCCACCTAATGTCTCAGGCTCCCTCTTTGTCGATGACTTCGCGATCTACTGCAGTGCCCAGAGAACATGCCTCCTGGAGCGCTGCCTTCAGCGTTGTCTAGACAGCCTCTACTCATGGAGCGTGGCAAATGGCTTCCGGTTCTCTGAAGAGAAGACGGTTTGTATCAACTTTTGGCGATATAAAGCGTTCCTTCCGCCATCCTTACATCTCGGTCCCGTTGTTCTCCCATTCAGCGTCAGCCTCCTATCCAGCTGCTTTCCTTCATCAAAAACAGGTGGCTGAAGCTTCCACCTTATGTTTCACCCCTTGTGAGTCAGAACCTTACAACAAACCTTTTACTGAATGGGAATTTTTCTGCTCTATCTTCTTCTCATGATACGGCCACTGGCCCAGATTCCATTCATAACCAACTGCTTCAACATCTCAGTGCTCCACAATGGCAACATCTTCTTTGGGTGTTTAACCGTATCTGGCTCCAGGGTGACGTCCATTCTCAGTCTAGGGATAGCATTGTGGTTCCTGTCCTTAAGCCTGGTAAGAACCCTCTATCTGTTCACAGCTATCAGCCAATTAGTTTGACCAATGGTGTTTGTAAGTTACTTCAATGGATGGTAGCCCATCGGCTCAATTGGGTCCTCAAATCTCGGGATCTATTGTCGCTTTACCAGTGTGGCTTTCGAGAGGGACGGTCTTCAATCGATCATTTACTTCACTTGGAATCCGCAGTTCGGCAGGCTTTTTCCCAGTGCCGCAATTTGGTTGCAGTGTTTTTTGACCTTCGCAAGGCCGATGACACAGCCTGGCGCCATCACATCTTACTTACTCTTCATCAGTGGCGTCTTCGGGGCCCACTCCCGATTTTTATCCGCCAGTTCCTGATCCATCGCTCATTCAGAGTTCGAGTTGGTACTGCTTTTAGTTCTCCATGGACCCAGGAGACGGGCATCCCACAGGGTTCTGTCTTGAGTGTCCTTCTTTTCCTCATTGCTATCGATGGACTTGTAGCCTCTGTCGGTCCCTTGGTCGCCCCTGCCCTGTATGTGGACGATTTCTGCATTTGGGTTAGTTCCTCCTCGATGGCATCTGCAGAGCGGCAGCTCCAGGTAGCTATACGGCGTGCTTCTGCATGGACCCTCTCACATTGGTTTAAATTCTCTCCTTTAAAGTCGCGAGTGGTCGACTTCTGTCGCTGTACTACGATCCACCCTGATCCAGAGCTCTATCTCGCTGCACAACGATTGCCTGTGGTCACAGTTTCGTTTCCTGGGTCTTCTTTTCGACAACAATCTCACTTGGCTGCTCCATATCAGACTCCTGAAGGTAGGATATTTCCGTAAACTCAATGTCCTTCGCTTCCTTGCCCACTCCTCTTGGGGTGCGGACCGTTCCCTCCTCCTCCGTCTTTATCGTGCTCTAGTTCTGTCTCGCTTGGACTATGGTTGTCAAGTTTATGGTTCAGCTGCTCCTTTCACACTGCACGTGCTGGATCCAGTCCACCATCGTGGTATCATTTGGCAACCAGTGCCTTTCCTACTAGCCCTGTTGATAGTCTCCTGGTTGAAGCTGGGATCCCCCCCCCCCCTTTCTGTTCGGCGGGCCCAGTTTCTGGTGTATTATGCACTCACTATCCGTTCCTCTCCCACTCATCCTTCCTATTCTATCCTGTTCCCAGACCATGGACGTCGCCCACCCGACTCCCGCCCTCAGGCGGGTTTACCGGTTGGGCTGCGCCTTGCGTCTCTTTGCCGTGATTTTCAGCTTCCTTCTTTGTCCTGTCTTCCTCGCTCCCTCCCCTCCACCCCTCATTGGTTAGTTCCTCGGCCTCGACTTCGGATTGATCTCCACCGCGGTCCGAAAGATTCCATCCCCCCCCGGTGGTGTTCCCTTCCTTTTTCCGCCAAATTTTATGGGAGATTCGGGATGCTGTTGTTTTTTACACTGATGGCTCTAAATCTGCTGATCGTGTTGGGTATGCCTTCACGTTGGAATGGAAAGTCATCTGCTTCCACCTACATGTAGGGTGTTTACTGCGGAATTGATGGCAATTTCCCAGGCCCTTACCTTTATTAAACAGTCCCAACACAATCGCGTTTTGTTATGCGCGTACTCGATGAGTGGCCTTCTTGCTATTGACCGGTGCTTTTCGCGCCATTCCTTTGTCTCTGCCATCCATGACCATCTCGCTGATATTCCCGTGCTGCTTGTTCTATTTACTTCCTTTGGGTCCCTGGCCATGTGGGTATCCCGGGTAATGAGCTCGCTGATTGTTTGACTGGGGGAGCAGTTACTTACCCTCCGTTTTCTGTAGCCCCTCCTGCAGCGTATTTACGGCTTCACATCAAATCCCACTTCGCACAGTCATTGGCCAATTCCTGGGAGGCTACTCCCGGGTCTAATAAACTTCGTGCAATTAAGGTGACACCAGGCCCGTGGTGTTCTTCCTTTCGCATCTCCCGAAAGGACTCGACCACACTGTGTCATCTCAGCATTGGCCATACTCGGTTGACCCATGGTTTTCTTTTGCGTGATGAGCCATCCCCACTATGTGGTTGTGGAGCCTTCCAGTCAGTAGCCCACATTCTGGTTGAACGCCCCCTTCTTTTGGCTCTGCGTGATAAGTACAGGCTCCCCCACACCTTACCTTTGATGTTGGCTGACGATTCCGAGATGGTCTCTCTGGTTCTCGGTTTCCTCCGGGAAAGTGGTTTTTATTCTCAGTTTTAAGGTTTTTAATCTCTCTGGTGTAGGGGCAGGGCGGTGAGTGTTTAGGTGTCTCCCACTGTAAGCAGTGTTCGGAGATTCCTGATTCACCTCCTTGACCGAATTCCTCTTTTCTTCCCCTTTTACTCTGTTTTTACCCCTTTTTTAAGTCTTGATTAGTCTATTCCCATACGTACTTTCTACATTATAGCAATTGTACCATTTAAGTCACAGGTAGTCTTTCCTATGCTGCTTCAGCATAGTGTTGAGTTCGTTCTCTTGCCGACTTCCCTCATTTTGTTTTTTACCAATGACAACATGACTGCCTTTTTACGTTTCTTCCCTTTTTCCGTTTTATTGTTCTGACTTTACTGAGTTGTCCCATTAGCGGAATGGCGCATATTTGAAACAAGGGACTGATGACCTTGCTTTTTGGTCCCTTAAACCTCAACCAACCAACCCTCTAGTGTTACCTCCTAGAGTTTAATTTCGGCTCTTGGTCCGGTAGCTTAACTTCATGCTACTGGCAACTTTGCCAGTGGGCGTGAGCCCCTCTTCTGGCGGCAGTGTTCACTTCCTAAGGACACTACTCCAGCCACCACTATAATGCCTCCCGATTCACGACCTTCGCATGGAACTTCGCGATAGTATTGTGTACACTAATGGCGCTTGGACTGACCTGTGGTGGTAGGTGTGTCAGTCATTGGCGCCCACGTCTTTCTATATCGGCTATCGGCTTCCAGCACACTGCTCAGCATTTACAGCAGAGCTCTCTTCCCTGTATCAGACCAAGAAGTTCATTAGTGACACAGGCTTTTCAGTTGGGTCATCTGCTCACACTTTGTGCCCTTAAGTGTCTGTGCGCTGTACATCGTCTATTAGTGCAACCTGTCCTGGAAAACTCACTTCCTCACTCATGATGAAGCTGCTGTGATGTTAGTGGGCTCCTGGTCGCCTTGGTTGTATAGGTAACGAGGTGGTTGACGCTGCTGGCAAGGCTGCAGTCCTCGTACCTCAGCCCACTACTTCTTACATTCCCCCTGATCTGTGCTGCCGCCTGTCAGGTGGTGATGTCGCTTTGGCATCGCCAATGGTTCTCCCGTAAAGGGAATAAGCTCTGGGTTACTAAGCCTCTCTCAGCAGCTTGGACGACCTCTCGGCTCTCTGGCCATGAGCTGGTCATTCTAACTAGGTTGCGTAATGGGCACTGCCTTTTTAGGCATCACCATTTCAGTGGTGCTCTCCCCACCACTTTGTACACACTGCGCTCAACCTTCGACAGTCCGCCATTTCCTCAAGGAATACCCTACTTTAACGCATTACGTTCTCGTTTGGGTTTGCCACTTGAGTTATCAGTCGTTTAGCGAACAGTGTGCGGGCTGTCGACTGCGTCGTAACACTATGGTGAAGGCCATTTAATTTTTAGTTCTGGATCTCCGTTTCTCTATGGCATATTTAGACCTCTCCATATCCCTGTTTTTAGCTTTTTGGGATCGACCCCTAGACTTAAACTCCTCTTTGTCTTCGTGTTCTACATTTTTGACACGGGTGCGTATGACTGCAGTTCTTTTTTGCATCCAAAACAAAACACTCCTCACACATCGGGCCTGTGACGACCCCCACACAGTAATTGCGACTTTAACTGATAAAAAGTGAGGTACATCTAGTAGTGGACATTAAGAGATACGTCAACTCTTCATCTGTATCATGGCTTTCTCTGTTGGAGACACTTCGTTACATGTTTCAAAGTTTGTGGAGCGATGGCAACCCACTCTTCCTCAAGAGCTGAAGCCAGTCAAGGTGGTATTGTTCGACACTCCGGTCCGAATTAGTCGACGTTATAACTCATGAGTAGTTCCATAGGGTTCAGGTTGGGACTCTGGGCAGGCAAGTCCATTAAGGAAACTTGTTGTCCACAAACCATTGCCTGACATACCCTGCTTTGACAGGGTGCATTGTGATGCTGATTGTCACCGTTTCTGAACTGTTTCTCTGCTGTATGCACAAAACAATGTTGCAAAATGTGTTGATACCTTCCCCATTTACCGTTTCTTAAGTAAAACATGGTACCACACCCAAACCACTAAAACCATCTCCATACTGTAACACCATCTAGTACATTCTTCTCTTGGCACTACATATTATGGCAGGTAATGTTCTCAAAGCAGTTACCAAAGTCAAACCACTCATCGGATAGCTACAGCGTGGAACAAGTCATTACTCCAAATCTCTCGTCCATTGTCCAGTGGTGTCACTGTGTACACTACCACAAGCGTCATGTAGCATTGACTACAGAAACGGATGAGTTGTCACGAGCTGCTCGAGAATTGAACTCCATTCTTTGCCCAATGCACAGTCATTGTACTCGCTGGACTGCGGGTAGCACTTTGAGGCTCTAGTGATTCCTTCCGTTGACTTTGTGCAATATTTTACAGCCATCCTCTGCAGTACGAGGTGCATTCAAGTTCTAAGGCCTCCGATTTTTTTCTAATTAACTACTCACCCAAAATCGATGAAACTGGCTTTACTTCTCGACGTAATCGCCCTGCAGACGTACACATTTTTCACATCGCTGACGCCATGATTCCATGGCAGCGGCGAAGGCTTCTTTAGGAGTCTGTTTTGACCACTGGAAAATCGCTGAGGCAATAGCAGCACGGCTGGTGAATGTGCGGCCAGAGTGTCTTTCATTGTTGGAAAAAGCAAAGTCACTGGGAGCCAGGTCAGGTGAGTAGGGAGCATGAGGAATCACTTCAAAGTTGTTATCACGAAGAAACTGTTGCGTAACGTTAGCTCGATGTGCGGGTGCGTTGTCTTGGTGAAACAGCACACGCGAAGCCCTTCCCGGACGTTTTTGTTGCAGTGCAGGAAGGAATTTGTTCTTCAAAACATTTTCGTGGGATGCACCTGTTACCGTAGTGCCCTTTGGAACGCAATTGGTAATGATTACGCCCTCGCTGTCCCAGAACATGGGCATCATCATTTTTTCAGCACTGGCGGTTACCCGAAATTTTTTTGGTGGCGGTGAATCTGTGTGCTTCCATTGAGCTGACTGGCGCTTTGTTTCTGGATTGAAAAATGGCATCCACGTCTCATCCATTGTCACAAGCGACGAAAAGAAAGTCCCATTCATGCTGTCGTTGCGCGTCAACATTGTTTGGCAACATGCCACACGGGCAGCCATGTGGTCGTCCATCAGCATTCGTGGCACCCACCTGGATGACACTTCTCGTATGCAGGATTGTGTGCACAGAACCCACAGAAATGCCAACTCTGGAGGCGATCTGTTCAACAGTCATTCGGCAATCCCCCAAAACAATTCTCTCCACTTTCTCGATCATGTCGTCAAACCGGCTTGTGCGAGCCCGAGGTTGTTTCGGTTTGTTGTCACACGATGTTCTGCCTTCATTAAACTGTCGCACCCACGAACGCACTTTCGACACATCCATAACTCCATCACCACATGTCTCCTTCAACTGTCGATGAATTTCACTTGGTTTCACACCACGCAAATTCAGAAAACGAATGATTGCACGCTGTTCAAGTAAGGAAAACGTCGCCATTTTAAGTATTTAAAACGGTTCTCATTCTCGCCGCTGGCGGTAAAATTCCATCTGCCGCATGGTGCTGCCATCTCTGGGACGTATTGACACTGAACACGGCCTCATTTTAAAACAATGTGCATGTTTCTATCTCTTTCCAGTCCGGAGAAAAAATCGGAGGCCTTAGAACTTCAATGCACCCCGTACTAGGCGGCCCTTGTCTGTCAGTACATGGGGTCTGCCTAGCTTTGATTTAGCCATCGCTTTCTTCACGTTTCCACTTCAAAATCAGATCACAAACAGTCGGCTTGGGCAATCTCTCCAGTGGATTTGTTACTCGGCTTATATCATCCAGTGAGCATATCATGTTGGAAGTCATGGAACTTCCCGACGAACTCACCCTGTTGCTACTGGTTCTCCCCACCTCTTTTACTAGCAGGCCTGCCTATCATGACATGCACTGAATTGCGCATTACATAGGGGTACCTGGCTAACTTACATCAGATAGTGTATGGGCAGAAATGTATTCAAAGGTAAGATTTTTTTATGAAGTATCTTTCAGACATGGGGACACACAAAGTACTTGGCAGTACTGTGTGTACTAGTGTTTTAGTTACTCAAGAGGTGGGTGAGCTGCAGCACCATCATGCAATAGCCACATACCAGCAAAGGAGTCTTCCAGCATCATTTACACCAACAGCACACAAGACTCGCCAGATAGTAGTGGACTGGTCCCAAGAGGCAGTCGTGAATTACCGCCATCTACACACTGAGGCTGAACCAGTGCTGACACTTCACTGCCATCGTACTGTGAGCATTTTCCATAGCTCACAGGTGGCTGCTGTGAATGTTGACAATACTGCCCCTCATAAAAGTATCCTTACCTGAAGAAGATGGATGACAAAAAACCCAGCACTGTGGTGGCCTGTATGAAGACATGGCTGTCGCTGTGGAGCTGAGTCATTACGTGATAAGGCTTGCACGCCTCGTGATATGGACAGTGGCAATTCCCATGGATGGTGTTCCACAGGGTCATCTGGCTTAACCCATGCTAGCAGGCCACGTGCCTGATGATGATACAGGGCTCATTGTTAGAACTGAATCCTCCACATTCGAGTGGGTGAACCTCCTGTGAAATACATATACAGCAGTATGTCCATCTGACCCTTTTTGCTCCTTGACCATTCCGGGTTTTCCCCATCTTGCAGTGTCATTCTGTACTCGTATGTCTCGTAGTGTATTGTCTCGTGATGAACCGCTCCCACCACAGATCTCTGCTGGCACCACACAGTACCGGGTCCGGGGGTTAGAATAGGCCTGAGGTAATCCTGCCTGTCGTAAGTGGAGACTAAAAGGGGTCCCTCCCCCTCAAGAGGGTAGTTAGTGCCCGCGTCCGGAGACGGACGGTTCCACGACATATATTTGCGGTCATTTTGGTTTTTCACTTCTCGTTTCTTCCTTCCTTCCTTCCTTTGGTTGGTTCCTTTCTTTGTTCTTCTCCATCTCACTGTTTTCCTTACTCTTTCCCTTCGCCTCCTTGCCTTCGCCTGCTTGCCTTCGCCTCCTTGCCTTCGCCTCCGTGCCTTCGCCTCCGTCTGTCCTCTCTTCTTTTTCCTCCCTGTGCGCACCTGAAGGCCGACCCACGCGTTCGCACATGTAGCAGGTAACAGGGTAATGCGTAATTCCCCACCCAGGGTAGACAAGTAAGGCACGCACGTACCCTCTGGTAAAGGCCAGGGCCAGGGATCCCCCTGCGGGTCCGGGGATTAGAATAGGCCCGAGGTATTCCTGCCTGTCGTAAGAGGCGACTAAAAGGAGTCCATCCCCCTCACGGGGGTAGTTAGCGCCTGCGTCCGGAGACGGACGGTTTCACGACCTATAATCGTGGTCTCTTTGGTTTTTCACTTCTCGTTTCTTCCTTCCTTTTGTTGGTTCCTTTCTTTGCTCTTCTCCACTTCACTGTCTTCCTTACTCTTTCCCTTGATTTCTCCTTGCCTTCTCATTGCCTTTTTCTCCTTGCCTTCTCATTGCCTTTTTCTCCTTGCCTTCTCATTGCCTTTTTCTCCTTGCCTTCTCATTGCCTTTTTCTCCTTGCCTTCTCATTGCCTTTTTCTCCTTGCCTTCTCATTGCCTTTTTCTCCTTGCCTTCTCATTGCCTTTTTCTCCTTGCCTTCTCATTGCCTTTTTCTCCTTGCCTTCTCATTGCCTTTTTCTCCTTGCCTTCTCATTGCCTTTTTCTCCTTGCCTTCTCATTGCCTTTTTCTCCTTGCCTTCTCATTGCCTTTTTCTCCTTGCCTTCTCATTGCCTTTTTCTCCTTGCCTTCTCATTGCCTTTTTCTCCTTGCCTTCTCATTGCCTTTTTCTCCTTGCCTTCTCATTGCCTTTTTCTCCTTGCCTTCTCATTGCCTTTTTCTCCTTGCCTTCTCATTGCCTTTTTCTCCTTGCCTTCTCATTGCCTTTTTCTCCTTGCCTTCTCATTGCCTTTTTCTCCTTGCCTTCTCATTGCCTTTTTCTCCTTGCCTTCTCATTGCCTTTTTCTCCTTGCCTTCTCATTGCCTTTTTCTCCTTGCCTTCTCATTGCCTTTTTCTCCTTGCCTTCTCATTGCCTTTTTCTCCTTGCCTTCTCATTGCCTTTTTCTCCTTGCCTTCTCATTGCCTTTTTCTCCTTGCCTTCTCATTGCCTTTTTCTCCTTGCCTTCTCATTGCCTTTTTCTCCTTGCCTTCTCATTGCCTTTTTCTCCTTGCCTTCTCATTGCCTTTTTCTCCTTGCCTTCTCATTGCCTTTTTCTCCTTGCCTTCTCATTGCCTTTTTCTCCTTGCCTTCTCATTGCCTTTTTCTCCTTGCCTTCTCATTGCCTTTTTCTCCTTGCCTTCTCATTGCCTTTTTCTCCTTGCCTTCTCATTGCCTTTTTCTCCTTGCCTTCTCATTGCCTTTTTCTCCTTGCCTTCTCATTGCCTTTTTCTCCTTGCCTTCTCATTGCCTTTTTCTCCTTGCCTTCTCATTGCCTTTTTCTCCTTGCCTTCTCATTGCCTTCTTCTCCTTGCCTTCTCATTGCCTTCTTCTCCTTGCCTTCTCATTGCCTTCTTCTCCTTGCCTTCTTCTCATTGCCTTCTTCTCCTTGCCTTCTCATTGCCTTCTTCTCCTTGCCTTCTCTGGTCTCCGCCTCGGCGTTTGAGACAGTCTGTCCTCTTTCTCCCTCTCTCTCTCTTCTTTTTCCTCTTCTTCCTTCCTCCCTGTGCGTGTCTGAAGGCCGACCCACGCGTTCGCACGCGTAGCCGGTGACGGGGTAACGCGTAAGTCCCCGCCCTGGGTAGACATGTAAGGCACGCGCGTACCCCCTGGTAAAGGCCAGGCCCGGGGAGGGGTGATTGCCTGAGCTGATACCTTCTGACCGTGCCGATTGGTCCCTCCGTCTGTTTCTCGGGAGGTGTGACCTGAGGTGTAAACATTCACCTAAGGCGGGAGTGCCCTCTGAGAGGGTCCCCACAAGGAAGGAGCGCGCCATCGGAGACGCTGGCAATCATGGGGGATTCCTCCGCAATGGATTCCACTCCATCGCTTTCGACTTCGACCCAAAAACGGAAACGTGACCAGCCAACAGTGACAAAAGTACTACCGCCTGCCCCACAGTTCCTCGTAGTTTCTCGATCTGAGGACGGAAAGGATTTTTCCTCTGTTAACCCTTTCGTTATTCAGAAGGGCGTAGATGCCATAGCCGGATCTGTCAAATCTTGTACCAGGTTGCGTAACGGTACCTTATTACTAGAAACTGAGAGTGCCTTTCAGGCGCAAAAACTGCTTCGGGCCACACTCTTGTACACGTTCCCTGTCTGGGTGGAGGCCCACCGCACTTTGAATTCGTCTCGTGGTGTAGTCTATAGTAGCTCCCTCGATGGATTGACTGACGAGGAGCTTCAATCTTCCCTCGCTGAGCAGGGTGTGACGGCTGTCCATCGGGTCATGAAAAAGGTCAACAATGACCTTGTACCGACCCAGACACTTTTCTTGACCTTCGATAGTGTTAAGCTGCCATCGCGCATCAAGGCGGGCTACGAGGTTATTTCTGTTCGCCCCTATGTCCCGACACCTACGCGCTGCTACCAGTGTCAGCGTTTCAATCACACTCGACAGTCTTGCTCCAATGCGGCTAAATGTGTCACTTGTGGCAGGGATGCCCATGAGGGTGACTGTCCACCTCCGTCTCCTCGTTGTGTGAACTGTCAGGGTGACCATGCCGCATCCTCCCGCGACTGTCCTGTCTATAAGGAAGAACGCTGTATCCAGGAAATTCGAGTCAAAGAGAAAGTGTCCACCTCGGCTGCTCGCAAGCTATTGGCTAGTAGGAAGCCCACGCTGCTCCCAGCGGGGAAATACAGCACTGTCCTCGCCTCTCCTCGGACTACCCGGGAGGTAGCAACCCAGACATGCGATCTGACCTTCAGCACCACGGTCGTCCGTTCGGCCAGTGCTAAGATCCCGCGGTCGACGTCTCCTCTTCCTCCCGTCACCCCACAGACACCAGCCGCTTCCTCAGCTTCTGCTAAGTCGAAGACCCCGAAGTCAGATGCACGGGCCTTCAAGAAGGAACCATCCCGTGCAGACTTCCTCCGTCCCTCGACCTCCCAGCCTTCGACCGGTACTTCCACCAAACGTCCTTCTAAAAAGGCGCATAGGAAGCACAGTTCTCCTTCTCCGCCGCGGCGCCTTTCTTCTCCTGCGCCACCCAGCGGTTGCCGCCCCAGGCCGTCATCCGTTTCGCCTGGCCGCACCGCTGGTAGCCGAACATCTGGCCGTTCACCGGCGGAGGAAGCTCTCCCTCCCGGCCATTCTCCCGAGATGGCCGATGACCCTACAGACCCCATGGACGATGACGGTCCGCCTCCTGATAGTGGCGGCAGTGCTCGCTCGAACCCAGGCCCTAAGCGGCCTTCGAGGTGACCCCTTCTCTCATCTTCCTTTTCTTACGATGGCACTTATTAACTGGAATATTCGCAGCATTCGCTCCAACCGAGAGGACTTAACGTTGCTGCTCCGCTTGCATCGTCCGCTCGTCGTAGCCCTCCAGGAAACGAAGCTACGCCCATGCGATCAAATTGCCTTGGCACACTACACCTCTGTGCGTTTTGACCTACCCCCTGTGGTAGGTATCCCAGCTCATGGAGGGGTTATGTTGCTGGTCCGGGATGATATTTACTACGATCCCATCACGTTGCACACCGGCCTGCAGGCAGTTGCCATCCGCATTACTCTCCCCACTTTTACATTTTCCTTTTGTACCGTTTACGCTCCATCGTCATCTGCCGTTACCAGGGCAGACATGACGCAACTTATTGCTCAGCTACCTGCACCATTTTTAACTGGAGACTTCAATGCCCACCATCCCCTTTGGGGCTCTCCAGCATCCTGCCCGAGGGGCTCCTTGTTAGCAGACCTTTTCACCCAGCTCAATCTTGTCTGCCTCAATACTGGCGCCCCTACTTTTCTTTCGGACACATCTCATACCTATTCCCATTTAGACCTCTCTATATGTACTCCCCAACTTGCACGCCGGTTTGAGTGGTATGCACTTGCTGATACATATTCGAGCGACCACTTCCCGTGTGTTATCCATCTCCTGCAGCGTACTCCCTCTCCGTGCTCCTCTAGTTGGACCATCTCCAAGGCAGACTGGGGCTCTTCTCTTCCAGGGCGACCTTTCAGGATCAAACCTTCACAAGCTGCGATCGTAAGGTCGCACACCTCACGGAAGTCATTCTCGCTGCTGCTGAATATTCCATCCCTCACTATACTTCTTCTCCACGTCGCGTACCGGTCCCCTGGTGGACCGCAGCATGTCGAGACGCTTTACGTGCTCGTCGACGTGCTTTACGCACCTTTAAACGCCACCCTACAGTGGCGAATTGTATTAATTATAAACGATTACGTGCTCAGTGTCGTCGTATTATTAAAGAAAACAAGAAAGCCAGCTGGGCTGCTTTCACAAGCACCTTCAACAGTTTTACTCCTTCTGTTGTCTGGGGTAGCCTGCGCCGGCTATCTGGCACTAAGGTCCACTCCCCAGTTTCTGGCTTGAAGGTCGCGAATGAAGTCCTTGTGGCCCCTGAGGCTGTCTCCAATGGCTTCGGCCGCTTTTTCGCCGAGGTTTCGAGCTCCGCTCATTACCACCCTGCCTTCCTCCCCCGCAAACAGGCAGAGGAGGCTAGGCCACCTGACTTCCGCTCCTCGAATTGTGAAAGTTATAATGCCCCATTCACCATGCGGGAACTCGAAACCGCACTTGGCCGATCACGGTCCTCCGCTCCAGGGCCTGATTCTATTCATATTCAGATGCTGAAGAACCTTTCTCCTGCGGGTAAACGTTTTCTTCTTCGTACATACAATCGCATCTGGATTGAGGGACATGTTCCCGCATGCTGGCGCGAGTCTATCGTTGTCCCGATTCCTAAGCCGGGGAAGGACAAGCACTTGCCTTCCCGTTATCGACCTATCTCGCTTACCAGCTGTGTCTGTAAAGTGATGGAGCGAATGGTTAACTCTCGATTGGTTTGGCTGCTCGAGTCTCGACGCCTACTTACCAATGTACAATGTGGATTTCGTAGGCGCCGCTCTGCTGTTGACCATCTGGTTACCTTGTCGACCTTCATTATGAATAACTTCTTGCGGAAGCGCCCGACCGCGGCTGTGTTCTTTGATTTGGAGAAGGCTTATGACACCTGTTGGAAGGCGGGCATTCTCCGCACCATGCATACTTGGGGCCTTCGCGGTCGCCTCCCTCTTTTTATTCGTTCCTTTTTACTGGATCGACAGTTTCGGGTACGTGTGGGTTCTGTCCTGTCCGACACCTTTCGCCAGGAGAATTGGGTGCCACAGGGCTCAGTTTTGAGCGTCGCTCTCTTCGCCATCGCGATCAATCCAATAATGGATTGCCTCCCAGCTGATGTATCAGGCTCCCTTTTCGTGGACGATTTTACCATCTATTGCAGCGCGCAGTGTACACGTGTCCTGGAGCGCTGTCTTCAGCGTTCTCTTGACCGTCTTTACTCCTGGAGTGTCGCCAATGGCTTCCGTTTTTCTGCCGAGAAGACGGTCTGTCTTAACTTCTGGCGCTACAAAGAGTTCCTCCCACCGTCCTTACGACTCGGTCCCGTTGCTCTCCCAATCGTGGAAACAACCAAATTTTTAGGCCTTACATTTGACAGGAAACTTAGCTGGTCTCCACATGTCATATTTGGCCGCCCGTTGTACCCGTTCTTTAAATGTCCTCCGTGTTCTCAGTGGTATGTCGTGGGGAGCGGATCGAACCGTCCTACTTCGTCTATATCGGTCGATCGTCCGCTCCAAGCTGGATTATGGGAGCTTCGTATACTCCTCTGCACGGCCATCCATCTTACGCCGCCTCAACTCCATACAACATCGGGGTTTACGACTTGCGATCGGAGCATTTTATACCAGTCCCGTGGAGAGTCTTCATGCTGACGCTGGCGAATTGCCACTCACCTACCGGCGCGATATACTGCTTTGTCGGTATGCCTGTCGGCTACTGTCAATGCCCGACCATCCGTCTTATCGTTCCTTTTTTGACGACTCTCTTGACCTTCAATACGGGTTGTATGTCTCTGCCTTGCTACCCCCTGAAGTTCGCTTTCGTCGCCTCCTTCAACACTTTCATTTTTCACTCCCTGCAACCTTTCGAGTGGGCGAGAGCCGCACGCCACCTTGGCTCCAGGCTCAGGTCCGCGTTCACCTCGACCTCAGCTCGCTCCCAAAAGAGGTCACCACCGGTTCGGTCTACCACTCCCGTTTTTTGGAACTTCGTTCGAAGTTCATCGACATGACTTTAATTTATACAGATGGCTCTAAGACCAATGACGGGGTCGGGTGTTCCTTTATTGTTGGGGCACAAAGTTTCCAATACCGGCTCCATGGCCATTGTTCGGTCTTCACAGCTGAGCTCTTTGCCCTCTACCAGGCTGTTCTTTACATCTGCCGCCACCGACATTCTGCTTATGTCATCTGCTCAGATTCCCTGAGCGCCATCCAGAGCCTCAGTGATCCGTACCCGGTTCACCCTTTCGTACACCGGATCCAACGCTCTCTTCAGCAGCTGGTGGACGTCGGTACGCCGGTTAGCTTTATGTGGGTTCCTGGCCATGTCGGTATCCCTGGGAACGAAGCTGCAGATGCCGCGGCCAAGGCTGCGGTCCTCCAGCCTCGGACAGCTTCTTGTTGTGTCCCTTCGTCCGATTTTAGCAGGGTGATTTGTCGGCGCGTTGTGTCGTTGTGGCATGCCGATTGGGCTGCACTTCCCGACAACAAGCTTCGGGCCTTAAAACCTCTTCCCGTGGCTTGGACGTCCTCCTCACGCCCTTCTCGGCGGGAGGAGGTCGTTTTAGCAAGGTTAAGAATTGGACACTGCCGGTTCAGCCATCGCCATCTGCTGACGGCTGCGCCGGCGCCGTTCTGCCCATGTGGGCACTTGCTGACGGTTAGACACATTTTAATGTCCTGTCCAGATCTTAACACACTGCGCCTCGATCTTAACCTGCCTAATACTTTAGATGCAATTTTAGTGGATGACCCACGAGCAGCTGCTCGTGTTCTTTGTTTTATCAATTTGACAAACCTCGCTAAGGACATTTGATGATGTTTTTTAGTCCTATGCATGTCAGTCTGTCTTTTATTGTGTTTTCCCTTTTAGTTGTTGTTGGCAACTTGTGCCTCGCGGTGCATTCTTAGAGTAGTCAGGGCGCTAATGACCACTGAAGTTGTGCGCCCGAAAACCACAAAAAAAAAAAAAAAAAGGGCCAGGGAGGGGTGATTGCCTGAGCTGATACCTTCTGACCATGCCGATTGGTCCCTCCGTCCGTTTCTCAGGAGGTGTGACCTGAGCTGTAAACATTCACCTAAGGCGGGATTGCTCTCTGAGAGGGTCCCAACAAGGAAGGAGCGCGCCATCAGAGACGCTGGCAATCATGGGGGATTCCTCTGCAATTCATTTCTCTTCTTCACTCTCGACTTCTGCCCACAAACGGAAACTTGACCAGCCAACAGTGACAAAAGTACTACCGCCTGCCCCACAGTTCCTCGTAGTTTCTCGATCTGAGGACGGAAAGGATTTATCCAGAAGGGCGTAGATGCCATAGCCGGATCGGTCAAGTCTTTTACCAGGTTGCGTAATGGTACCTTGTTATTAGAAACTGAGAGCGCCTTTCAGGCACAAAAGCTGCTTCGGGCCACCCTCCTGTACACGTTCCCTGTCCGGGTGGAGGCTCACCGCACTTTGAATTCGTCTCGTGGTGTGGTATATACTAGATCACTCAACGGATTGACTGACGAGGAGTTTGTCTTTCGTCGCTGAGCAGGGCGTGACGGCTGTCCATAGGGTCATGAAAAAGGTCAACAATGACCTTGTACCGACCCGGACACTTTTCTTGACCTTTGATAGTGTTCAGCTGCCGTCGCGCATCAAAGCGGGCTACGAGGTTATTTCTGTTCGCCCCGATGTCCCGACACCTACGCGCTGCTACCAGTGTCAGCGTTTTAATCACACTCGCCAGTCTTGTTCCAATGCGGCTAAATGTGTCATTTGTGGCAGGGATGCCCATGAGGGTGACTGTCCACCTCCGTCTCCTCATTGTGTGAACTGTCAGGGTGACCATGCAGCGTCCTCCCGCGACTGTCCCATCTACAAGGAAGAACGCTGTATCCAAGAAATTCGGGTCAAAGAGAAAGTGTCCGCCTCTGCTGCTCGCAAGCTATTCGCTAGTAAGAAGCCCACGCTGCTCCCAGCGGCGAAATACAGTACTGTCCTCGCCTCTCCTCTGACTACCAGGGAGGTGGCGACAGAGACATGCGATCTGACCTTCAGCACCACGGTCGTCCGTTCGGCCAGTTCTAAGATCGCGCGGTCGACGTCTCCTCTTCCTCCCGTCACCTCTCAGACGCAAGCACCTTCATCAGAAGTCAGTTGCATGGGCCTTCAAGAAGGAACCGTCCCGCGCAGACTTCATACGTATCTCGAACTCCCAGCCATCGACCAGTACTTCCACTAAACGACCTTCCAAGAAGGCTCATAGGAAGCACAGTTCACCTTCTCCGCCAAGGCGCATTTCTTCTCCTGCACCACCCAGCGGTTGCCGCCCCAGGCCGTCATCCGTTTCGCCTGGCCGCACCGCTGGTAGCCGAACGTCTGGCCGTTCACCTGCAGAGGAAGCTCCCCCTCCCGGTCATCTTAACAAGATGGCCGATGAACCTATAGAACCAATGGACGATGACTGTCCGCCTACTGATAGCGGCGGCAATGCTCGCTCGAAGCCAGGCCCTCAGCGGCCTTCGAGGTGACCCCCTTCTTTCATTTTCCTTTTCTTCTCACAATGGCACTTATTCACTGGAATATTCGCAGCATTCGCTCCAACCGAGAGGACTTAACGTTGCTGCTCCGCTTGCACCGTCCGCTCGTCGTAGCCCTCCAGGAAACGAAGCTACGCCCATGCGATCAAATTGCCTTGGCACACTACACCTCTGTGCGTTTTGACCTACCCCCTGTGGTAGGTATTCCGGCTCATGGAGGGGTTATGATGCTCGTCCAGGATGATATTTACTACGATCCCATCACATTGCACACCGGCCTGCAGGCAGTTGCCATCCGCATTACTCTCCCCACTTTTACATTTTCCATTTGTACCGTTTACACTCCATCGTCGTCTGCCGTTACCAGGGCAGACTTCATGCAAATTATTTCTCAGCTACCTGCACCATTTTTGGTAACTGGAGACTTCATTGCCCACCATCCCCTTTGGGGCTCTCCAGCATGCTGCCCGAGGGGCTCCCTGTTAGCAGACCTTTTCAACCAGCTCAATCTTGTCTGCCTTAATACTGTCGCCCTTTTCTTTCGGACACGTCTCACACCTATTCCCATTTAGACCTCTCTATATGTACTACCAAACTTGCACGCCGGTTTGAGTGGTATGCACTTTCTGATACATATTCGAGCGACCACTTCCCGTGTGTTTTCCATCTCCTGCATCATACCCCCTCTTCGTGCTCAACTAGTTGCAACATCTCCAAAGCAGACTTAAGGGCTCTTCTCTTCCAGGGCGACCTTTCAGGATCAAACCTTCACAAGCTGCGACAGTCAGGTCGCACACCTCACGGAAGTCTTTCTCACTGCTGCTGAATATTCCATCGCTCACACTGCTCCTTCTCCACGTCGCGTACCGGTCCCCTGGTGGACCGCAGCATGTAGAGGCGCTTTACGTGCTCGTCGACGTGCTTTATGCACCTTTAAACGCCACCCTACAGTGGCGAATTGTATTAATTATAAACGATTATGTGCGCAGTGTCGTCGTATTATTAAAGAAAGCAAGAAAGCCAGCTGGGCTGCTTTCACAAGCACCTTCAACAGTTTTGCTCCTTCTGTTGTCTGGGATAGCCTGCGCCGGCTATCTGGCACTAAGGTCCACTCACCAGTTTCTGGCTTGACGGTCGCGAATGACGTCCTCGTGGCCCCTGAGGATGTCTCCAATGCCGTCGGCCGCTTTTTCGCAGAGGTTTCGAGCTCCGCTCATTACCACCCTGCCTTCCTCCCCCGAAAACAGGCAGAGGAGGCTAGGCCACCTAACTTCCCCTCCTCGAATCGTGAAAATTATAATGCCCCATTCACCATGCGGGACCTCGAAAACGCACTTGCCCGGTCACGGTCCTCCGCTCCAGGGCCCGATTCTATTCATATTCAGATGCCGAATAACCTTTCTCCTGCGAGAAAAGGTTTCCTTCTTCGTACTTATAATCGCATCTGGATTGAGGGACATGTTCCCGCATGCTGGCGCGAGTCTATTGTTGTACCGATTCCTAAGCCGGGGAAGGACAAGCACAAGCACTTGCCTTCCAGTTATCGACCCATCTCGCTTACCAGCTGTGTCTGTAAGGTGATGGAGCGAAAGGTTAACTCTCGTTTGGTTTGGCTGCTCGAATCTCGACGCCTACTTACCAATGTACAATGTGGATTTCGTAGGCGCCGCTCTGCTGGTTACCTTGTCAACCTTCATTATGAATAACTTCTTGCGGAAGCGCCCGACCGCGGCTGTGTTCTTTGATTTGGAGAAGGCTTACACCTTTTGGAGGGTGGGCGTTCTCCGCACCATGCATACTTGGGGCCTTCGCGGTCGCCTCCCTCTTTTTATTCGTTCCTTTTTAATGGATCGACAGTTCAGGGTACGTGTGGGTTCTGTCCTGTCAGACACCTTTCGCCAGGAGAATGGGGTGACACAGGGCTCAGTTTTGAGCGTCGCTCTCTTCGCCATCGCGATCAATCCAAGAATGGATTGCCTCACAGCTGATGTATCAGGCTCCCTTTTCGTGGACGATTTTACCATCTATTGCAGCGCGCAGCGTACATGTTTCCTGGAGCGCTGTCTTCAGCGTTCTCTTGACCGATTTTACTCCTGGAGTGTCGCCAATGGCTTCCGTTTTTCTGCCGAGAAGACGGTCTGTATTAACTTCTGGCGCTACAAAGAGTTTCTTCCACCGTCCTTACGACTCGGTCCCGTTGCTCTCCCAATCGTGGAAACAACCAAATTTTTAGGCCTTACATTTGACAGGAAACTTAGCTGGTCTCCACATGCGTCACATCTGGCTGCCTGTTGTACCCGTTCTCTAAATGTCCTCCGTGTTCTCAGTGGTATGTTGTGGGGAGCGGATCGAACGGTCCTACTTCGTCTATATCGGTCGATCGTTTGCTCCAAGCTGGATTATGGGAGCTTCGTATACTCCTCTGCACGGCCATCCATCTTAAGCCGCCTCAACTCCATACAACAGCTGGGTTTACGGCTTGCGATCGGAGCGTTTTATACTAGTCCCGTCGAGAGTCCTCATGCCGAAGCCGATGAATTGCCACTCACCTACCGGTGCGATATACTGCTTTGTCGGTATGCCTGTCGGCTATTCTCAATGCCCAACCACCCGTCCTATCGTTCCTTTTTTGACAACTGTCTCGACCGTCAATACGGGTTGTAACTATCTGCCCTGCTACCCCCTTCGCTTTCGTCGCCTTCTTCAGCAACTTGATTTTTCACTCCCTGAAACCTTTAGAGTGGGCGAGAGCCACACGCCACCTTGGCTCCAGGCTCAGGTTCGCGTTCACCTTGACCTCAGCTCGCTCCCAGAGGAGGTTACCCCAGCTTCGGTATACAGCTCCCGTTTTGTCGAACTTCGTTCGAAGTTCATTAATATGACCTTCATTTATACAGATGGCTCTAAGACCAAGGACAGGGTCGTGTGTTCTTTTATTGTCGGGGCACGACGTTTCAAATACCGGCTCCATGACCATTGTTCGGTCTTCACAGCTGAGCTCTTTGCCCTCTACCGGTCTGTTCTTTACATCTGCCGCCACCGACATTCTGCTTATGTCATCTGCTCCAATTCCCTGAGCGCCATCCAGAGCCTCAGTGATCCGTATCCGGTTCACTCTTTCGTGCACCGGATCCAACGCTCTCTTCAGCAGCTGGTGGACGACGGTTCTCCTGTTAGCCTTGTGGGTTCCTGGCCATGTCGGTATCCCTGGGAACGAAGCTGCAGATGCAGCGGCCAAGGCTGCGGTCCTCCAGCATCAGATTGTAGCAGGGTCATATGTTGGCGCATTTTATCGCTGTGGCATGCCGATTGGGCTGCACTTAAGGACAAGAAGTTTCGGGCCTTGAAACCTCTTCCCGCGGCTTGGACGACGTTCTCACGCACTTCTCGGCGGGAGGAGCTCGTTATGGCCCGGTTACGAATTGGACACTGCCGGTTCAGCCATCGCCATCTGCTGACGGCTACGCCGGCGCCGTTCTGCCCATGTGGGCAATTGCTGACGGTCCGCCACATTTAAACGTCCTGTCCGGATTTTAACACACTGCGTCTTGATCTTGGCCTGCCATGTACTCTAGATGCCATTTTAGCGGATGACCCAGGAGCAGCTGTTAATCCTATGCCTGTCAATCTGTCTTTTATCGTGTTTTCCCTTTCAGTTGCTGTTTTAAACTTGTACCTCGCGGTGCATTCCTAATGTAGTCTGGGCGCTAATGACCATTGACGTTGTGCGCCCTAAAACCACAAAAAAAGAAACTCAGTACGTCGTGATGTACAGCACGCTGTGCATTGCTAAAGCCCCCCCCCCCCCCCCCACCATTTGCGGGAACAGCCTCTCTGTGATCCTGTAGCTCTATAAACTACTGCCAGAGACAGGAAATTCTTGACGATAAAGAATCTAAAAATTGAAAGGGCCTAATTACAATAGGTAACGTCAAAAATGAAACCAACAGAAAAGCTACAGGAAGAGAACCTAGCGTCTTTGTCACACAACACTTACACAAAGATATCCCGTGACTGCTGTGCTTCAGTTAACATGCAGCAACAATGAGTGGTGATTCGAACAAGCAAGGTCATAATTCACATGTTGTTGTTGTCGTTCTGAGACTAGTTTGATGCAGCTCTCCATGCTACTATATCCTGTGCAAGCTTAATCTCCCAGTATCTCATCTCTTGGTCTCCCTCTACGATTTTCACCCTCCACGCTGCCCTCCAGTACTGAATTGGTGATCCGATAATGCCTCAGAACATGTCCTACCAACCGATCCCTTCTTCTAGTCAGGTTATGCCACAATCTCTTCTCCCCAGTTCTATTCAATACCTCCTCATTAGTTATGTGATCTACCTATCTAATCTTCAGCATTCTTCTGTAGCACCACATTTCAAAAGCTTCTATTCTCTTCTCGTCCAAACTATTTATCGCCCATGTTTCACTTCCATACATGGCTACACTCCATACAAATACTTTCAGAAACGACTTCCCGACACTTAAATCAATCCTCTATGTTAACAAATTTCTCTTCAGAAACGCTTTCCTTGTCATTGCCAGTCTACACTTCATATCCTCTCTACTTCGACCATCATCAGTTATTTTGCTCCCCTAATAGCAAAACTCCTTTACTACTTTCAGCTTCTCATTTCCTAATCTAATTCCCCAGCGTCACCCGACTTAATTCGACTACATTCCATTATCCTCGTTTTGCTTTTGTTGTTCATCTTGTACCCTCCTTTCAAGACTCTGTCCATTCCATTGAACTGCTCTTCCACGTCCTTTGCTGTCTCTGACAGAATTACAATGTCATCGGCGAACCTCAAAGTTTTTGTTTCTTCTCCATGGATTTTAATACCTACTCCGAACTTTACTTCTGTTTCCTTCACTCCTTGCTCAATATAAATATTTAATAACATCAGGGAGAGGCTACAACCCTGTCTCACTCCCTTCCCAATCCCTGCTTCCCTTTCCTGCCCCTCGACTCTTATAACTGCCATCTGCTTTCTGTACAAATTGTAAATAGCCTTTCGCTCTCTGTATTTTACCCCTGCCACCTTCCAAATTTGAAAGAGTATTCCAATCAACATTGTCAAAAGCATTTCTCTAAGTCTACAAATGCTAGAAACGTAGGTTTGCCTTTCCTTAATCTAGCTTCTAAGATAAGTCGTAGGGTCAGTATTGCCTCACGTGTTCCAATATTTCTACGGAATCCAAATTGATCTACCCCGAGGTCGGCTTCTACCAGTTTTCCCATTCGTCTGTAAAGAATTCGCGTTAGTATTTTTGCAGTTGTGACTTATTAAACTGATAGTTCGGTAATTTTCACATCTGTCAGCACCTGCTTTCTTTGGGATTGGAATTACTATATTCGTCTTGAAGTCTGTTGGAATTTCGCCTGTATCATAAATCTTGCTCACCAGATGGTAGAGTTTTGTCAGGACTGGCTCTCCCAAGGCTGTCACTAGTTCTAATGGAATAATTCAGATAAACATAAATGTCTGAATCTCGGAACGACGGTTTGAAAACCATGCTGGTTTAATTTGTATGGTCATACTGAAGATTGTATGCCATTCCCTTTCTCCAGCTTTCAACGGACTTTCTCGTTATAGAGGAGCCAAAAGTTTAAAACGAGCTACGAACAATGCTGCATCTTCACATTTTCCACATTCATATAACAATCCCTACAGGGAAAGAATCGATAAACAAATGCTAATACTGACTGGAGCTCACGCTGGATGCTTCAAATTTTAGTTCAGCACTTACTACCAATCACTACAAATGTGACAGTTTTCTGTAGTGCACCACACACCTCATTTGGCCTGTAGACGTACTAGATTGATACCTCCTGTAGATTGCGGTTGGCTCTGTTATTTTCTCTCGAAACAAATGGCACACACTTTCGAGAAATCAAAGTATCCTAAATTTATTTAGAGCTGAGCTAATGTAAGCTTAAACAGTGCTGAAAGGTCAACATTGCTAAAGACTGTTTTGTTCATTCCAGTCCAATCGCTTGTTGGGAATTCCCTTTCTCATCACTTACCCCTGCAAGATGGTTTACTCAATAGTGGCGTACTCTGCTCTCTACTCGTCAATGTACTCGCACCTAGATGCGGTTGTAACATTTACGGATGTCGGTGAGTGTGCTATATTACTACTGTACGTCTTAGCTGTGGAGTGATTGGTTATAGCTAACAATATGCAATATAGCAGACAAGACGTCAGCGGCCAGTCTTGCATGTATACGCACATTGATATTTTAAAATATATGTATTAGTCATATGTATTTGCACTGTTGAGTATGTCCCAATTTGTGATCTACTGAAGTAATAGGCATCTTAAAGTTCATTTTTTTTCTATGAAAAAAATTATTGTAATAACTGCAAGGAATTGTATGATATGTTCATAGTTTCTAGTGTGACAAATACTGAAAAGAAATTGTGTTCAACTTGCAATAACAGAAATTCCACCCTTCAAAGAGGATATACGTATAGTAAAGCCAAATAGGATATGCGCAGCCTGTAACACTCAATGTCTTCAAGGTTGAAAATTTTGAAATTGAGTTTTGAAACGTTCCTAAAGTCCCAATGTCACGCGATACAAGAGACGTTGTACACAACGCTGTGATTTGTTGTTGAAAGCTCGGAGCTGTTGTTCCTAAAAATAAACACATTACTTCCTCCCACATATCTTATAAAAAGACCATGAAGTTAACATTCAGAGAAACTGGTTCACACAGAGGCTTAACCAGTTGTTTCTGGCCTGCACCATTTGCAAGTGTAACAAAAATGGAAAATTGGGAAAAGTAGGTGAAAAAGGATGCTTGTCTAAAAGCTGACTTGCACTAGTCAGCCACACATTCACCAAACCCAAACGTTTAATTAGATTGCACAGGTTATAGCACGATTCATGACTTAAAATCGCTCATTCCTAGTCATCCACTTTCCAATGGCATCGTTCATTCCACCACATCAAGCATCACTTAGCATTGACTACAGATATGGGTCGCTTATGAGGAGCTGCTCAACTAGTCTCCCATTCTTTTAGCTACCTACACCTGGGCTCGTGGTAGTACTTCAGATAATGAGGATGATTGCTTCCACTGATTTCATCAGATTTTTACAAGTATCCTCTACATTCTGGAAACATCCCCCAGGCTGTGGCTAAGCCATATCTCCGTAATATCCTTTCTTTCAGGAGTGCTAGTTCTGCATGGTTCACAGGAGTGCTTCTATAAAGTTTGGAAGGTAGGAGACGAGGTACTGGCAGAAGTAAAGCTGTGAGTACCGGGCGTGAGTCGTGCTTCGGTAGCTGAGTTGGTAGAGCACTTGCCCGCGAAAGGCAAAGGTCCCGAGTTCGAGTCTCGGTCGGGCACACGGTTTTAATCTGCCAGGAAGTTTCATCCTCTACATACTCTACAGTCCCTCTCAACACATGAGGTCTGCCTGGTCTAATGTTAAATGTGATTGTCCTTTCCTATTCGACTTCACAATCACATTTCTAACACATTTAGAATGGTTAAAGTTCCACTGATCAGTTTGCTGTGCTGGTGACATCCAACGATAATCCCACATTCGAAGCAACTGAGCTCTCCTGACACAGATTCTGCTTTAACTGCTTGTATGCTGAGAACACAATGCTGCTTTCATACTGGCAGGTGTGTGTGTGTTTGAGTGTGTGTGTGTTTGAGTGTGTGTGTGTTTGAGTGTGTGTGTGTGTTTGAGTGTGTGTGTGTGTTTGAGTGTGTGTGTGTGTTTGAGTGTGTGTGTGTGTTTGAGTGTGTGTGTGTGTTTGAGTGTGTGTGTGTGTTTGAGTGTGTGTGTGTGTTTGAGTGTGTGTGTGTGTTTGAGTGTGTGTGTGTGTTTGAGTGTGTGTGTGTGTGTTTGAGTGTGTGTGTGTGTGTTTGAGTGTGTGTGTGTGTGTTTGAGTGTGTGTGTGTGTGTTTGAGTGTGTGTGTGTGTGTTTGAGTGTGTGTGTGTGTGTTTGAGTGTGTGTGTGTGTGTTTGAGTGTGTGTGTGTGTGTTTGAGTGTGTGTGTGTGTGTTTGAGTGTGTGTGTGTGTGTTTGAGTGTGTGTGTGTGTTTGAGTGTGTGTGTGTGTTTGAGTGTGTGTGTGTGTGTTTGAGTGTGTGTGTGTGTGTGTTTGAGTGTGTGTGTGTGTGTGTTTGAGTGTGTGTGTGTGTGTTTGAGTGTGTGTGTGTGTGTTTGAGTGTGTGTGTGTGTGTTTGAGTGTGTGTGTGTGTGTTTGAGTGTGTGTGTGTGTGTTTGAGTGTGTGTGTGTGTGTTTGAGTGTGTGTGTGTGTGTTTGAGTGTGTGTGTGTGTGTGTGTTTGAGTGTGTGTGTGTGTGTGTGTTTGAGTGTGTGTGTGTGTGTGTGTTTGAGTGTGTGTGTGTGTGTGTGTTTGAGTGTGTGTGTGTGTGTGTGTTTGAGTGTGTGTGTGTGTGTGTGTTTGAGTGTGTGTGTGTGTGTGTGTTTGAGTGTGTGTGTGTGTGTGTGTTTGAGTGTGTGTGTGTGTGTGTGTTTGAGTGTGTGTGTGTGTGTGTGTTTGAGTGTGTGTGTGTGTGTGTGTTTGAGTGTGTGTGTGTGTGTGTGTTTGAGTGTGTGTGTGTGTGTGTGTTTGAGTGTGTGTGTGTGTGTGTGTTTGAGTGTGTGTGTGTGTGTGTGTTTGAGTGTGTGTGTGTGTGTGTTTGAGTGTGTGTGTGTGTGTGTTTGAGTGTGTGTGTGTGTGTGTTTGAGTGTGTGTGTGTGTGTGTTTGAGTGTGTGTGTGTGTGTGTTTGAGTGTGTGTGTGTGTGTGTTTGAGTGTGTGTGAGTGTGTGTTTGAGTGTGTGTGAGTGTGTGTTTGAGTGTGTTTGAGTGTGTGTGTGTGTGTTTGAGTGTGTGTGTGTGTGTTTGAGTGTGTGTGTGTGTGTTTGAGTGTGTGTGTGTGTGTTTGAGTGTGTGTGTGTGTGTGTTTGAGTGTGTGTGTGTGTGTGTTTGAGTGTGTGTGTGTGTGTTTGAGTGTGTGTGTGTGTGTGTGTGTTTGAGTGTGTGTGTGTGTGTGTGTGTTTGAGTGTGTGTGTGTGTGTGTGTGTTTGAGTGTGTGTGTGTGTGTGTGTGTGTGTGTTTGAGTGTGTGTGTGTGTGTGTGTGTGTTTGAGTGTGTGTGTGTGTGTGTGTGTGTTTGAGTGTGTTTGTGTGTGTGTGTGTGTGTGTTTGAGTGTGTTTGTGTGTGTGTGTGTGTGTGTTTGAGTGTGTTTGTGTGTGTGTGTGTGTGTGTGTGTGTGTGTGTGTGTGTGTGTGTGTGTGTGTGTGTGTGTGTGTGTGTGTGTGTGTGTGTTTGAGTGTGTGTGTGTGTGTGTGTGTGTGTGTTTGAGTGTGTGTGTGTGTGTGTGTGTGTGTGTGTTTGAGTGTGTGTGTGTGTGTGTGTGTGTGTGTGTGTTTGAGTGTGTGTGTGTGTGTGTGTGTGTGTGTTTGAGTGTGTGTGTGTGTGTGTGTGTGTGTGTTTGAGTGTGTGTGTGTGTGTGTGTGTGTGTGTTTGAGTGTGTGTGTGTGTGTGTGTTTGAGTGTGTGTGTGTTTGAGTGTGTTTGTGTGTGTTTGTGTGTGTTTGAGTGTGTTTGTGTGTGTTTGAGTGTGTTTGTGTGTGTTTGTGTGTGTTTGAGTGTGTTTGTGTGTGTTTGAGTGTGTTTGAGTGTGTTTGAGTGTGTGTGTTTGTGTTTGAGTGTGTTTGAGTGTGTGTGTTTGTGTTTGAGTGTGTTTGTGTGTGTGGATAGTTAAAATGATAGTATTTGTTTTAATGTGTGAGTGGGTAGGATTGCAAACTTCTGGATGATTCAGTTTCTGTAGTATTACTCTAATCGTAAGTCTATAAGCTGCAGAAACAACTTCCCTGTTTACTGTTAAAACCGACTATGAGGAATAAATGTAAGGCTCATGATCGTGTAAAAATATTTTGTTGAAAATTATATGTAAGGAGAAATTGCACAGTATATTTCCCTCGCAGTAGGTTTTAACAAAACCTATAGTGTTTAAAAAAATATAGCCTAAGTCTGTCTGAATGTTTATTAGAATAATATACAAAAATGTGAAGTAAATCAGTCAAGAACTTTGAGGTATTTGAGGTAATGAAGGGTTAAACGACACATTGTCTTTGTATAGAGGTGCAGATTAAGAAAACCAATTATTTCATAAAACATTTAAATTGCCTAGACTCAGATTACCTCAAATAAGTTACTCCACGTGAAAACACTGTAGAATAGACATGAATACAATGTAGTATCCATAGTATCTCAATTATTCACAAAGTTAAGTTTATTTTACAGGGTGAGCACAGTCTTGCCCTGATAACAATTTATTACAGAATAACCGTTTGACACAGTGTCTGGAGATGGGCGTAATGTCCGGATCGGTGGATTGGAAGGAACAGTCAAACACCATGGCCACCCCGCTCTCCAGACATTACGCCCCTTGACTTTTTTCTGGGACTATATCAAGGACAGTCTTCGTCACACCAGTTACTGACGTCGACGAACTGAAGGCTAGGATACAAGCTGCTGTGGGTACTGTGACAGAACACACGTTACGAAACATCTGGCGGGAACTACAATACCGCCTCTACATCCTCCGAGCTACCATGGGAGCACACTTCAAGGGTTACTAAACTGGTGGTAAAAAAAGTAACACTAACCGGTGTAACGACATCAAATGTAACTTACGTCAAACGGTTATTCTGTTCTAAATATTTATAATCAGGGCAGGAGTTTGTGCTCACCCTGTCCTTTAACTACAAGTTTTGCATGAACACTCTACCTGCCGCTTGCTGTACAGTCTGTGTCGCCTACAACCAATCCAGCTGCAGTTCTGGTGTGTCCCGCAGGTGTCGACGTCATGATCTACGTGGCGGTGGCAATAAGCCTGAGCAACTGGGGCCAGCGGAGGTTCCCCACGCCAGACTCCGGCGAGCGGGTGCCCATCCTGACAGGACCGGCCTGAAAGAGTTCCTTGCTACAGGGCCATCTGTAGACACAATTACTTCATTTCTCGGCTTGATACTGGTTGTACAGCGGATATACAGTGTGACTGTAATTTGTTGTAACAGTTTTACAAAAATTCAGTGTACAACTGATCTCTTTTCTGTAACTAATCGAAATGCAGAGCGCTTAGTAGACTGAAAAACACTGTACTAATGTCACTTACCCCCCCGCCCCCCCCCCCCCCATTTTCTGTAACCCATCCTGCAGCGGATTTACGGCTTCACATCAAATCACACTTCGCACAATCTTGGGTCAACTATTGGGAGGCTACTTCCCTGTCTAATAAACTTCGTGCGATTAAAGTGACACCAGGCCCGTTGCGGTCTTCCTTTCCCCTCTCCTGAAAGGACTCGACCACACTGTCGTCTCCGCATTGGCCATACCGGGCTGACCCATGGTTTTCTTTTGCGTGATGTGGTTGTGGAGCCTTCGTCAGTAGCCCACATTTTGGTTGAATGCCCGATTCTTTTGGCTCTGCGTGCTAAGTACAGACTGCCCCGCACTTTACCTCTGATGTTGGCTGACGATTCCCGGACGGTCGACCTGGTTCTCGGTTTCCCCCGGAAATTCGTTTTTACTCTGTTTTAAGGTTTTTAATCTCTCTGGTGTTGGGGCAGGACGGTGAGTGTTGGGGTATCTCCCACTGTAAGCCGTGTTTGGAGATTCCCGACTCCCCTCCCTGGCTGAGATCCTCTTTTCTTCCTCTTTTACTCTGTCTTTATCTTTTTTTGGATTGGTTAGTCTCCTTTTCCCACAAGCACTTCATTTTAGCGGTTGCACCTTTTTAAGTCGCAGGTGGTCTTGCCTCTGCTGCTTCAGAGGTGGGATATTTCCTGCCTCTAGCATAGCGTTGGGTTCGCTCTCTTGCTGACTTACCTCATTTTGTTTTTACCATTGACAACTTGACTGACGTTTTACATTTTGTAGCCTTTTCCCTTTTATTGTTCTGACTTTTCTGAGATGTCACACTATCGGAATGGACCACATTTGAAACAAGGGACTGATGACCTTGCTGTTTGGTCCTTTCAACACCAACCAACCAATAAACACTGTACTAATGAGTTTCTCTCATGTACATGCTACCATTATTTTAGTTTCATCGAGCATAACACTATTCGCAATTACGGCACCTTAAATAACCTCGTTTCTTAGAAGGGGAGAAAATACCACCGAAGTAGACATATCAGACAAACAAATTTACAGAAATGTTTCACATAAGAAATGTTTAAATTCTGTTTTGATTACTTTGCATGACGGGCAAACCTATGTTCATAGCGCGTTTGGACTCGGAAAGCTTTCGACAATGCTGACCGCAATACTCTTACAAATTCCGAAGGTGGTCGGGGTAAAATACAGGAGCGAGGGGCTATTTGCAAACTGTACAGAAAACAGATGGCAGGGAAGTGGAGGGGCGCCAAAAAGGAGATGTTAAGAGGGTGAGACCGGATTGTAGTATATCCCCAATGTCATTCAATCTGTACATAAAGGCAGTAAAGGAACAAACGAAAAATTTGGAGTGAGAATTGAAGCCAAGGGAAAAAATGAAAACTTCGTGTTGTTAATGTCGTCGGCAAAGCTGACAGCAAAGGACTACAAATAACAGCTGAATGGAACGTATAGTGTCTTGAAAGATGGATATAAGGTGAACATAAAAGCAAGACAAAGATAATGGAATGTAGTCAAATCAGGTGATACTAAGGGAATTAAGACAAGAGACAGTTGAAGTATAGATGATTTTTGCTGTTCGGGCGTAAAATAACTGATGGCCGAAGTCGAGGATATAAAATGTAGACTGGCAATGGCAAGAAAAGCGTTTCTGAACAAAAGAAAATTAACATGGAATATAGATTTACGTATTGCGAAGTCTTTCCTGAACGCAATCGTCTGGAGTGTAGCCATGAATGGAAGTTAATCATGGATGGTAAATAGTTAAGACTTAAATAAAAAATAATTCCAAATGTTGTGCTACAGAAGAATGCTGAAAATTAAATGGGTAGATCACTTATTAAATAAGGTACTGAACAGAATTGGGGAGACAAGAAGCTTGTGGCACAGCCTGAGTAGAAAGAGGTTGATAGATAGGACACATTCTGAGGCATCAAGTGATCACCAGTTATTTAGTACTGGAGGGAAGTGTGGGCTGAGGATAAAAATCAGAGGTAGACAGAGATACACATTAAGCTGTTTCAGCAAGATATCAGTTGCAGTACTCATTTGGAGATGAAGAGGCTTGCTCAGGATAGACCAACATGGAGCTGCATCAAACTAGTTTTCGTACTGAAAACGACGTGATGGTTTGCACAAGGTGGCTGGTAATGAATATGATACTAAAGACACGCTAAGAGATGCGTGTACAAGTATTAGAGGCATGGGAATGGCCAACTCGGCAGGAGAAAAGTTGTTACACTAGAACTGGTCAAAGCTAGACAGGGTAAAAAACACTTACAACATTTTAGCGCAGGGAGAAGTTAAGAAAATGTGAAAAAACGCTGTAATTCTTCTACAGAAGCAAAAAATTTCAAACCTACTGGGTTCTTCAAGAAATAAGAATTGAAAGCATGCGGCCTTTGTGCAATAATTATATCCAGGTTGCCACTAATTAGTTCATTCACATTAGCGGTTTCGACAAATTAACTTCTATCTCCAGTTTTCACAATCCACAAACAAGTTTCGTCGTGATCTGAGCTGTAATTACATGCATGCTAAAGATAATGTGAAATGGTATACACACTGTGGCGTGCGAGTATTTTGGTATGATTGCGTGTCATACAATTTCAGCAAGATTAAAATAAAACTAGTTACTACATGAGGTTTTGTCTAAACGCTGCTGATAGACAACATCTTTCACAAAATAACTAACAGTGTAAATGGCACCAAATTGCATATCGTTTATGGAATTTTACGCTACTGTTGTTTGAGGTGGCAGCACTTTCCTTTAAGCGTAATGAGCAGTTTTATCATACACTACTACACGCATACAACACTAATACATTTTGCCTATCAAAATCTTTCATAAACGTTGTTACGAAATAACCAGGCTTCATACATCAGCGGACAAGAATTCATATCACATAAGATGCTACTTGCACTATATTTAAAAATTATTCACTATCTAAGTCCAATTTGCTTCCTCAAAGTGGGTTTTGGGCCACCAATACATAATTATCGCAATTATGACAACACTTACGCTCGTATAGAAAACCAATTTAAAACTGCCGCTGCAATATTTCACTAAGATGGCGGCTAAAATAATACAATCACTTATCGATTCTGCTTACGCCCTGTTTTACTACTAACAAATAATAAATCTTTATATTTTCACTATATGCGTTAACATTTGAAAATGTCTCAATCGCTCATTATTTACTATTTACCAACAAACAGCGCTGTAGATAAACAGCGCTATTGGCTCCTTTGTGCCTGGCCAGAAAACTTTACATTTATATAAGACGAGAATTACAATGAAATAAAACTTCGAACAAAGAAGATTCAATCACACACTCTAGTTTTTCAAATACTGACAACATAATAGTTTTTTTACAGACCGCTGTTACATTAAACACGACCGATCACAACAGTTCAAACAAGGATTATTTAGAAGAGTCACAGATAACAAAAATGAAGATTTCAATTATCTTTTTCCATGAGTATTGTCTGAGATTTTCACAGAAAATTGTCACTGATTATAATTTGTGTCGATGAAGTCCTTTTTCATTAATATAACGGGAATGTCCGCTCAAAACTCCACACGCAATGCTGTCGTGAATATTGTTCTGAATAAAATATTATCGTAGATATAGAATTGGCCCTAGAGCCGAGAAAAAAAATTATGTATTGTATTTTATCAGACCACCATACCCACATTGCTTAATGTTCACTTTCACATGATCAACATATTGTTCTCATCACGCAAATGTTCAGATATGACATAGAGTAACGCGTGACAGTGTTGATGGGATTGTGTAAATGGTTTCAGTAACTGTACAATATTGGAAAATGTGGCGGAGACTTCTCGGATTAATTTACCCTCCTCCCCGCCTCTCCATTAGGGTTCACTGGATTCGGAAAACCGGGAACAAAAACATCAAAGAGGCTTCAAGAAGTGTTACCTACTCTTTTCAGGTTTGATATGAATTCATTTTGAACACGAGACTTTATATTTTAGTCGCATCAGAGGTCGAGTCTTTTACGGAGGCTTAACATGAAAATTAAAAGTTCATGTAACTCAGATAACAAATTTCATATAACGCATAGCCGCCCGCCCCCGTGTCGAGCCGCTGGATCGCAGGCAGGGTGAGACTGCTGCTGGAACGCTCCAGACTGCGAAGATGGATCGTCGGCCGCACCTTGGTCTGGATTTGTTGCTGTCTGGAAGTATTACTGCAGCAGGCGTTGCTTCTCTTTTCACGTCCTTATCGTATAAGATGGGTACATGAAATGTCGAAAAAAAAGGGTATCAGTAACAATATCATATATCCTGTGGAAGAAGTTTGTCTCAAATTCACTTTCATTCACACAGCTTGTTTTTGGACGATGTCCTGCATCTTGACAATTTGAATGTAGTAATTCATAGTCAACTTTAACTATGCACGTGTACGACACTGCACCGTCTGTCATTCTGGTGTCCATCATGTGCTTTATCTCCTGCGGTAAGCAAAACTGCGAGGCGCTGCGTAACAGGCGTTGCATTATATTGTCAGTCTGTTTCATAACATTTGGCACGCGAAGATGACCTTGGAGATCTACAGTTCTACATCGATTTTAATACTGTTAACAGTTTAACGTCCATGTCGGCACTGCTCCAATCACAGTTCATAACTTACCTTGAAAAGTTTCACGCGTCCACTAGACTTTTAGTTCTTGTGAGACACCCTTCACTGTCCTGATTGCTGCTGCTGCTGCTGCTGCTGTAGTCTTCAGTCCTGGGACTGGTTTGATGCAGCTCTCCATGCTACTCTATCCTGTGCAAGCTTCGTCTCCCAGTACCTACTGCAGCCTACATACTTCTGAATCTACTTAGTGTATTCATCTCTCCCTCTACGATTTTTACCCTCCACGCTGCCCTCCAGTACTAAATTGGTGATCCCTTGATGCCTCAGAACATGTCCTACCAACCGATCCCTTCTTCTAGTCAGGATCATTTAGCAATCGCGAAAGCGTTACGGAGATGATAAAATCCAGTGGACGACTCTGAGAGAGAGAGAGAGACACTTAGATCTGTACGGACTTTTGTTGAAGTTTTGAGAACATACTTTCACCGAGGAGTCGAGCAGTATATTGCTCCGTCCTACGTAGATCTTGCGAAGAAACCATGAGGATAAAATCAGAGATTAGAGCCCACACAGAGGCATACCGACAATCTTTCTTTCCACGAACAGTACGAGACTGGAATAGAAGGGAGAACCGACAAGGTACTCAAGGTACCCTCCGCCACACACCGTCAGGTGGCTTGCGCAGTATGGATGTAGATGTAGAAACTATCACAGATTCTTATTCCTTAAGATCAGTATCTGTGACGTTACATAGTTGGCAATCTAGCCTTCAATACTCGAAAAAAAGTCCCGTGTGGTTAATAGTTCATCCCAGTATCGAGTCATGTTAATGTATCTTCAAAAGTATTTTTCTCAAAGAGCCTGTCTTCGGGTTATACATTTCTGCGTTATATATAATCTTTTAGTCGTTTCTTGACCAGAACTGGTAGAGAAACGCCTTCTCGTATTCGTTAAATGTTTTGCATGTTTCTGCTGCGTTCAACGCCCAGAGCGATGCGTCAACGAATTTTTCCGTTCCTCCGTCCAAGACTTTGGAAGAACGCTTCTAACGTTTCTAACAAAAACTACGGGATGAATATTCTTTCTACTTTCCTCGTTGAATACTTGAAATTGATGGTGTTTAATTAAGCTTCTTTCATAGATTAAGGTACTTAAGTTTATGGAGTTGTCATTAGCAGGCGGTGTACTGATTTTTTTTTTAAAAAGTACTCTGCTTCATAATTCGGGTTTCTTGGTCAAACAAAATGCTGGGGTAATATGGGTTGATTACCGTAACTTAGTCTTTAATGCTCTTCAATAGAGGTCGCCAGCAAATTTTCTTTGTTCCTTTGCCTGTCAGTACCAGCGCCCTCTTTGCTGTGTGCTGACATTGTTTCAAAATTGTGGTCTTCCATGTTCAGTATCTTGGCGATTTCCTTTCTGACTTGTTTCTGTATTTGTGTGGGGATGTCATTCTGTATTGACTCAACAGTAGTAGCCGAAACTTTGACCTGGGTTTCTAACTTACTTACTTCGGTTTGAAGATTATTCATTGAGTTGGTATGTTTGTCAACGGTTCAATACAAGTTTTTATTGCACTGATTTCTTTGTTGAAATGAGTCGTAATTGCTTTATCGCAATCGACTAACACTTGATTAATTCTCTGGAAGATTTCCTTATCTCATTCTATAAAAATATTAATTCTTCCATGACTTTCCTCTCACGCTCCTGGTCCCTGAGCTCTCGTTGCAGTTCACACTCCTCCTCCCTTCGCCCCCGTTAGTTTTCTATAGCCTTTTCTTGTCTATGCTTTTGTTTTTCCTGTTAAATGATATTGAACTTTGCAAGTAATACTAGCATATCCGGTAGTGGCATAGCTTGAGAACTGATAATTTCTGCCCCCTTGCCAGGTAGAAATATTATCATTGACTTAAAACGGTTTAACTGCAAGAATGTCAGTGTTGACAACCTCACAGATTCATTTTAGCTTGGAATGTAAGGTAATAAATTGTCATCAATATTTACATTATCAAGTACTTGAACTGGAGTGTTCAAAGGTTGATCTATTTTAGGGTCTGATGCCATTTCTGCATCAGCCTGCTCATTCGACTTCACTTGCTTCTTTGGTCTAGCCATTTTTGACACTAATATTGCACTGTAAACTGACAACAATAATATTCCAACGAAATACGTTACAGATAACACATATACACAAATAACAATTGCAAAAATGGGTGAAACGTGTGCAGAAAATATCTAAAAGACAAATATACTTCAATATATTACGCTCGCAGCCGGAATACTGTAGCACTGCTACCTGAGGCTAATGTCACTAACTCAACTGGTGCTAAATTTTAAAAGCACACAAGCACGAACATTAACATGAACATCTGTTCCTACCGTTTGTCATCCGTCGATGGACAGCACAGCTTGTTAGATGTTTCTCGCAACATTTTAGATGACATATACATACCAGCGGTAATTTCTCCCGTGTCGGATTGTCAGTGTTACATGAAAAGAGAACAAATGTTTTTGTAATGGTACACTACACCTATAAAGAATTAAAATATTATAATAAATGTTGTGTATTGTGGCCCCATGTTGGGCGCCAATGTGGCGTGAGAGTATTGTGGTTTAATTGCGTGCTGTACAATTTCAGCAAGATGGCAATAAAATTACTTACTATCAACGTAACATGAGGTTTTATTTAAACACTGCTTTTCCAGTCTAATGATCGTTATTTTGTTAAAGAATCTCCGCCTGGCAACGTCTAGCAATGTCGTCTGTCAAGCAGTGTAAATGGCACCTAATTGCAGATTGTTTATCGAATTCAACGCTACTGTTATTCGAGGTGGCAGCACCTTTCTTTAAGCATAATGAACAGTTTTGTCGCACAATACTACACGCACACAACACTAATACATTTTTCCTGTCAAAATCTTTCATAAACGTTGTTACGAAATAACCAGGTTTCATACATAAGCAGATAAGAATTTATATCACGTAAGATGCTATTTGCACTATATTTAAAGATTATTCACAATCTAATTCGAATTTACTTCCTCAAAGCGTGTTCTGGGCCACCAATACACAATTATCGCAATTCTGACCAACAACACTTATGCTCGTGTAGAAAACCAATTTAAAGCTGCCGCTGCAGTATTTCACTAAGATCAGCAGCAATCAGGAATATACGAAACGGTTTCACTTTCTGGAAGACTAAAAAGAAAATCTTTCAGGGTCTTAAAGATTTTTCCAAATGGCTCTGAGCGCAATAGAACTTAACATCTGAGGTCATAAATCCCCTAGAACTTAAAACTACTTAAACCTAACTAACCTACGGACATTACACACATCCACGCCGGAGGCAGGATTCGAACCTGCGACCGTAGCGGTCACGCGGTTCCAGACTAAAGCGCATAAAACCGCTCGGCCACACGGGCCGGCTAAGATTTTTAATTATAACAAATCGATCTCTAAATTAAGAGTAAATAGGGTAAAAAGCTATGTACGCGTGTGCAAATGTTTTCAAAGGTCAACATAATCGATCTACTTAAATTTAGTATCGTATGCTACATTAACGTGACGGTATGCGACGCTAACATACTGAGCAATGGGACGTTACAGCACAATAAAAGTGTGCCCAATTTTTTTTTTAAAATGTTATGTGGGTGTACGTATTCAATAGTTCTATTGCGGTGCGAAAAGTAACCTGCCTCACAAGAAAACAGCTAGGTATCGTTACGAAAGTCATATTTACTGTGTGTGAAGAATTTTTGAACGACATCCTAGCTACTACGCCTAAGATTTTCGATAGACAGAATACGTACAAGCGCATTTTCATCTTAGAGATCATATTGTCGGCGTCCTATCAAAAAGGGACTAAAGAAGACACACATGTGCAGTCTGAGAGTCAGTAATACTATATAAAGCTACACAACAGGACGCGTCATTTTGTGGACAAAGTGTACTGGCAGATGTTAGAAGACGTGTTTTCTAAAATCATACAAGATTACAGTAGATTAGTTTTCTTTCCGTAAGTTTTCAGGTCACTAAACCTGGTCAATGAATGAAAGATATAGAACTAAAGAGTGTGCCATTTCTGGAATGACAATAAAACCAGGTGGAATAAGATTGCCTTCTGGTTTGGAGTTGTCACAAGTCTGGCTTTCTCCGGATTTGTCTTCACATGGACCACATCCAAGACTGTCCACTGCGAGGCGGGACTGAGATGAGCCCGGACTTGTTTGTGTTGTCGGGGATATTAGAATGATTGAAAACACATTAACACACTCTTTGCTAAAAATTTACTAAATGGTGACGGGTGTGTGCGTAGTTCCACTCAACAGACATTAAAAAAGCCAATGGCACCACACTTAATCGCACTCCTGTAAACGTATTTTTCTTCGCCACTTCCCGCGAAATATAGGTTTGAGGTTGTTCACGTGCTTTGTTAGTCTGTAACTGGTGCCAGAGACAACTTTGCTTCGTACTTCTTTATACTGCGACTAGCTTTAACCCGTGACTTCGTTCGCGCTGGCGGCGGCGGCTCAGACTTTGCCGTCCTGCCGGCACATTTGATTGTTTGCAGCAAGCGACAGTGCCCTATGGTCTATAACAGCAGATGCTTTTATGGGGAAACTGCCATAACCTTGATTCTACCCGGCGTGTCAAAATGAAAGTTGTATCATAGCTCTGCAAAAATACAACTGAAAATCGCATCCAATTCCGTGCATTAGTTTTTGTGTGGTGCGCGTATACACACACACACACACACACACACACACACACACACACACACACACACACACACACACACACACATTTTAAAAATAATTTTTTCGCTTCGATAGCTGTTGTAAAAAAACACCCTCATATTCAGTTCCCTTAAATATTTCGTACGTACCGACATCTTCAAGTACCAATTTTGTTGTTGTTGTTGTTGTTGTTGTTGTTGTGGTCTTCAGTCCTGAGATTGGTTTGATGCAGCTCTCCATGCTACTCTATCCTGTGCAAGCTTTTTCATATCCCAGTACTTACTGCAACCTACATCCTTCTGAATCTGCTTAGTGTATTCCTCTCTTGGTCTTCCTCCACGATTTTTTCCCTCCACGCTGCCCTCCAATGCTAAATTTGTGATTCCTTGATGCCTCAAAACATGTCCTACCAACCGATCCCTTCTTCTAGTCAAGTTGTGCCACAAACTTCTCTACTCCCCAATCCTATTCAATACCTCCTCATTAGTTACGTGATCTACCCACCTTATCTTCAGCATTCTTCTGTAGCACCACATTTCGAAAACTTCTATTCTCTTCTTGTCCAAACTAGTTATCGTCCATGTTTCACTTCCATACATGGCTACACTCCATACAAATACTTTCAGAAACGACTTCCTGACACTTAAATCTATACTCGATGTTAACAAATTTCTCTTCTTCAGAAACGATTTCCTTGCCATTGCCAGTCTACATTTTATATCCTCTCTACTTCGACCATCATCAGTTATTTTGCTCCCCAAATATCAAAACTCCTTTACTACTTTAAGTGTCTCATTTCGTAATCTAATTCCCTCAGCATCACCCGATTTAATTTGACTACATTCCATTATCCTCGTTTTGCTTTTGTTGTTCATCTTATACCCTCCTTTCAAGACACTGTCCATTCCGTTTAACTGCTCTTCCAAGTCCTTTGCTGTCTCTGACAGAATTACAATGTCATCGGCGAACCTCAAAGTTCTTATTTCTTCTCCATGAATTTTAGTACCTACTCCGAATTTTTCTTTTGGTTTCTTTATTGCTTGCTCAATATACAGATTGAATAACATCGGGGATAGGCTACAACCCTGTCTCACTCCCTTCCCAACCACTGCTTCCCGTTCATGCCCCTCGACTCTTATAATTGCCATCTGGTTTCTGTACAAATTGTAAATAGCCTTTCGCTCCCTGTATTTTACCCCTGCCACCTTCAGAATTTGAAAGAGAGTATTCCAGTTAACATTGTCAAAAGCTTTCTCTAAGTCTGCAAATGCTAGAAACGTAAGTTTGCCTTTACTTAATCTTTCTTCTAAGATAAGTAGTAAGGTTAGTATTGCCTCAATTGTTCCAACATTTCTACGGAATCCAAACTGATCTTCCCCAAGGTAGGCTTCTACCGGTTTTTCCATTCATCTGTAAGAAATTAATGCTAGTATTTTGCAGCTGTGACTTATTAAACTGATAGTTCGGTAATTTTCACATCTGTCAACACCTGCTTTCTTTGGAATTGGAATTATTACATTCTTTTTGAAGTCTGAGGTATTTCGCCTGTCTGACACATCTTGCTCACCAGATGGTAGAGTTTTGTCATGACTGGCTCTCCCAAGGCCATCAGTAGTTCTAATGGAATGTTGTCTAGTCCCGGGGCCTTGTATCGACTCAGGTCTTTCAATGCTCTGTCACACTCTTCACGCAGTATCTTATCTCCCATTTCGTCTTCATCTACATCCTCTTCCATTTCCATAATATTGTCCTCAAGTACATCGCCCTTGTATAGACCCTCTATATACTCCTTCCACCTTTCTGCCTTCCCTTATTTGCTTAGAACTGGGTTGCCATCTGAGGTCTTAATATTCATACAAGCGGTTCTCTTCGCTCCAAAGGTCTCTTTAATTTTCCTGTAGGCAGTATCGATCTTACCCCCTAGTGAGACAAGCCTCTGCATCCTTACATTTGTCCTCTAGCCATCCCTGTTAGCCATTTTGCACTTCCTGTCGACCTCATTTTTGAGACGTTTGTATTCCTTTTTGCCTGCTTCATTTACTGCATTTTTATATTTTCTCCTTTCATCAATTACATTCAATATTTCTTCTGTTACCCAAGGATTTCTATTAGCCCTCGTCTTTTTACCTACTTGATCGTCTGCTGCCTTCACTACTTCATCCCTCAGAGCTACCCACTCTTCTTCAACTGTATTTCTTTCCCCCCATTCCTGTCAATTGTTCCCTTATGCTCTCCCTGAAACACTCTACAACCTCTGGTTCTTTCAGTTTATCCAAGTCCCGTCTCCTTAAATTCCCACCTTTTTGCAGTTTCTTCAGTTTCAATCTGTAGTTCATAACCAATAGATTGTGGTCAGAATCCACATCTGCCCCTGGAAATGTGTTACAATTTAATACCTGGTTCCTAAATCTCTGTCTTACCATTATATAATCTATCTGATACCTTTTAGTATCTCCAGGATTCTTCCAGGTATACAACCTTCTTTCATGATTCTTGAACCAAGTGTTAGCTATGATTAAGTTACGCTCTGTGCAAAATTCTACAAGGCGGCTTCCTCTTTCATTCCTTCCCCCCAATCCATATTCACCTACTATGTTTCCTTCTCTCCCTTTTCCTACTGACGAATTCCAGTCACCCATGACTATTAAATTTTCGTCTCCCTTAACTACCTGAATAATTTCTTTTATCTCGTCATACATTTCATCTATTTCTTCATCTGCAGAGATAGTTGGCATATAAACTTGTACTACTGTAGTAGGCATGGGCTTTGTGTCTATCTTGGCCACAATAATGCGTTCACTATGCTGTTTGTAGTAGCTAACCCGCACTCCTATTTTTTTATTCATTATTAAACCTACTCCTGCATTACGCCTATTTGATTTTGTATTTATAAGCCTGTAATCACCAGACCAAAAGTCTTGTTCCTCCTGCCACCGAACTTCACTAATTCCCACTATATCTAACTTCAACCTATCCATTTCCCTTTTTAAATTTTCTAACCTACCTGCTCGATTAAGGGATCTGACATTCCACGCTCCGATCCGTAGAACGCCAGTTTTCTTTCTCCTGATAACAACGTCCTCTTGAGTAGTCCCTGCCCGGAGATCCGAATGGGGGACTATTTTACCTCCGGAATATTTTACCCAAGAGGACGCCATTACCATTTAATCATACAGTAAAGCTGCATGTCCTCGGGAAAACTACGGCTGTAGTTTCCCCTTGCTTTCAGCCGTTCGCAGTACCAGCACAGCAAGGCCGTTTTGGTTTATGTTATAATGCCAGATCAGTCAATCATCCAGACTGTTGCCCCTGCAACTACTGAAAAGGCTGCTGCCCGTCTTCAGGAACCACATGTTTGTCTGGCCTCTCAACAGATACCCCTCCGTTGTGGTTGCACCTACAGTGCGGCCATCTGTGTCGCTGAGGCACGCAAGCCTCCCCACCAACGGCAAGGTCCATGGTTCATGGGGGGGACAATTTTATTATATGCGTAAATTCACAGTGGAAACCACTGAGCGTATCATTCGAAGTGCACCGGCTTATATGCAGCACAGCTGAACCATTTTCGCTTCCAATGTCTTGAGTAGCTGGGTGGACGTCACTCCCGATAACGACCCTTTGAATAAATTTACAGGTACCGTCAAGGGAACACGTCTTTTGAATTGTAAAGCTGACAATATTAATGTGAAGTACATATTTAAGAGCTACACCATTCTTCAACGCTGTGGTAATAGCTTTACCAATTAGCTCTGTTCGTACTTCACGCTTTACCACTAAGGTAATGTGTGATGGGGTACTGCAACGTGCTTATGCTTAAAACAGATGGTCAAAGCTGCGCAGTATCAAAATTATTGCTCAAATTTTGCCGCAAAATCGATTGCAAGGTTATTTCACCAGTGTCTGGTTTTCCTCTTTAATATATGACTTCAAGTCGATGACGTTCCAGTGTGGTATTAGAAACTCCAAAGTATATACCAGTACTAAGGGTGAACAAATTCTGAGCGCTAAATAAATATTTACTGTGAAACTTGAAACTTCCTGGCAGATTAAAGCTGTGTGCAGGGCTGAGACTCTACCTCGGGACCTTTGCCTTTCACAGGCAAGTGCTCTATCATCTGAGCTACCCAAGCACGACTCACGCCCCGTCCTCACAGCTTTACTTCTGCCATTACCTCGTCTCCACACCTTCCAAACTTTACAGACGCTCTCCTGCGAACCTTGCAGAACTAGCACTCATGAAAGAAAGGAAATTGCGGAGTGTTTCTGTAAAGTTTGGAAGGTAGGAGACGAGGTACTGGCAGAAGTAAAGCTGTGAGGACAGGGCGCGAGTCGTGCTTGGGTAGCTGTTCGTGGAGCACTTGCCCGCGAAAGGCAAAGGTTCCGAGTTCGATTCTCGGTCCGGCACACAGTTTTAATGTGCCAGGAAGTTTCATATCAGCGCACACTCCGCTGCAGAGTGAAAATCTCATTCTGTATTCGAAATCAGTAAATAAAAGCTAGTGTTTTACGATGTGACACATGTAGCTGATAACTACATAGTTACATACTGAGTACTACTCCGTCGTCAGGCCAAGAGTGGCCTACCGGGACCATCCGACCGCCGCGTCATCCTCAGCGGAGGATGCGGATAGGAGGGGCGTGGGTCACACATCGCTCTCCCGGTCGTTATGATGGTATTCTTGACCGAAGCCGCAACCAACATACTGTTTTTATTGTTTAAAGTTCGGAGAGTATATGAACAAACAAGGACCTTACCTTATGCTTCTGTGGTTCCCCCTCTTTTCAGTCAGCAACTTTGGAATCTCTACATAAAAATGGCCACCCACTCACTTATCTTCTACTTAGTAAAATAAGTTGACGATTAGCATCCAAGCACCGACTGTTACATGTCTATAGCTCTCGGGACTTGTGTCGACTGCCCTTTTGAGTCGCTGTTGCCAACGTCAATATTCCCACGCTTTTAAATTTCTAATAGTTGTGCTGTGTGGCATTGGTTGCATGCAAGAGATTTGTTGCGTGCACTAAATGTCACCAAGAAACTGTTGCTGGCCATCGAGGTTAGCTTCGACACACAGATTACCCAGTTATTCATTGTGACGCCAGAAACATTATTAATGAGTTGGCAGAATATTACGAACTTAACCAAATGGTGAGATAATTCACCTTTTTCACTAGTCTACTTGCAACAAATAAATGCTATACTTGAAATGAGGGTCAGAAAAAGAAAAATCCTCTAACTTGACAAGTATTCGCGCCCAGGCCCGGGTCCTTCCAGAGCACGGGGCCCGTAGCATTTGCTAACTTCTGCTAAAGTGCGCGTCATTTACATTGGCGGCCGAGTTTAGGTTCGTTCTGCGCATCTGACGTCACAAAACACAGTCAGCCAATGAACAGAGAACGACGTTGCCAGATCTCGACTGCAGTGCATAGCATGGACGAGTGACTTCAGTATTAGAAACGTTCAGTCATAAATAAAGTAATAGAACAAAAGCAATGTCTTGATAGCAGACTTTCTTTTATAGAAAGTTTGGAAAAACCGTTCTTTATACCAATTGCTTCATATTCTATTAATTAATTAAACCAAACAAGCAATAAGACTCGTAATTCAGGCGATAAGAAGGAAAGGTGTTTGTATCAATCTCACGAACCGCTTTTTTGCACTAAAGAAGAGCGGTAATTGTTTATTTCCTATTGTACTTCGACGAAGCGTGAGTAATTCATAGTCATACCAAAAGTGTTTGTCAGTATTTTGCATAACGTGTTAGACTCCTCATTGTAATCTGTAGGCAGACGATCTGCGTTAGCGTAATGGTTAAGGTGTTAGACTTCTACGTGAAAGGTCATGAGTTCAAACCTTGTGCGGAACTTAATATTTTAATTATTTAAAAACAATATCGAAGTGCCTTACTTCATGAATTATATTCATTTGAATGCAATTTTTTGAAATTTCTAGTGCTTTGTCTCTTCATTAACCCTTTCGCTGCTGCAGACACGTGCTCCCCGCATTCCGCGCTGTGCGCAATTTTGTCATCACTGCACTGCACGCCTGTGCAGACACATGGTGTTCCCACTGCTTTGACACACTTATCATTCGATTTCACAAAAACTATTTGGCCCAAAAATTTGATTTTTACACGTTTTCTTGACTGATACCTTCCCCCCATAAATGACTTAATTTTGTTTCGATGTTCAACGTAGTTATTATGCAGCATTAAATGTAGTAAACCACTGCATGAAATTTTGAAGAGTTTGCAGAGGTAGAAGTCCACAGCGTATACTTTCCGTATGGTCGATTTTAGTTGCCACAATGTTGAGAATGAAATGTGGACAAGCTACCTAAATTTCATATAAAATTTACTGTATAACAATATCTCATTTAATTTAAGTACCACATAGGTGTCGTATGTAATATTGAGAAATATTCCTTCTTTCACGACTGTAATAAAAGTTTTATTTACAGCGGACGCGTTTAGCTTTATTTTAAAGCACTTCAATCAATGAAAGGTATGGCACATACACAATGGTACTCATGTTCTCTTTCTTGTTTTTGTACCACAGTCGCAGTTTCACCTATGATACTGAAATATATTCATCTTCTGCAACTTTAATAAGCGAATTATTTAGACCAGACGCGTTTCTCTCTTTTGAAGCAACTTCAGTGGACAGTATTTTGTCTCCTCCATTGCCAAGTCACCTTTCGTAGTTTTGTGCTGCGATAACACAATATTCAACATTTGTGTTGGCAGATCAGTGTTTTAGCGAATAAATGATGTTTGTGTGTGCCACACACAAAAATTATATTTGACATAGCTCAGAGCACTTCACTGATAGACGGCATATTCAAGTCCTAATGTTTTTGTAAGTCCACAGTTTTGTTTAATGTATTTTGTCTACTTCCTTTGATTCATTGAAGTGCTTTAAAATAAAGCCAAACGTGCTCAGTGTAAATAAAACTTTTGTTACAGTCGCGAAAGACGGAATATTTCTCAATATTACGTACGACACCTATGTGGTACTTAAATGAGATATTGTTATACAGTAAATTTTATATGAAATTTAGGTATCTTGTCCACATTTCATTCTCAACATTGTGGCAACTAAAATAGACCATACGGAAATATACGCTATGGACTTCTACCTCTGCAAACTCTTCAAAATTTCGTGCAATGGTTTACTACATTTAATGCTGCATAATAACTGCGTTGAACATCGAAACAAAATTAAGTCATTTATGGGGGGGAAGGTATCATCAAGAAGACATGTAAAAATCTAATTTTTGGGCCAAATAGTTTTTGTGGAATCGAATGATAAGTGTGTCAAAGCAGTGGGAACACCATGTCTCTGCACAGGCGAGCAGTGCAGTGACAAAATCGCGCACAGCGCGGAATGCAGGGAGCACGTCTTTGTAACAGCGAAAGGGTTAATGAGCGCGGAATGCAGGGAGCACGTCTTTGTAACAGCGAAAGGGTTAATGCGACCGTGGTGGCTTTACTTCATGAACTGCGCGCTCCCTCCCTAACGTAAGCTTGCAAAATAGCTATACTATGGCGCTGCTTCTATTGGCGCGTGCGTCCTGTGCAACTGGCAACGCAGCACTCTCCCGCGTCTGGGCGGGCATGCGCGAGCCGCCAAGATAAAAGAATTGAACTATAGTGACTAATCCGGCACTGGGTAATCTGCGTAAGTTGGTAGACTATATATAGTAGCCACTGTTGTCCACAAGTACTGATAGTCAATTTTGCACGACATCGTCTCGACTGTGCTGTGCTGCCACCTTAGAGCGACCCCCAAACTTCAGACACTGTAACTTCCTGATAAAATGTAATTGTTTTGTCTGCATGAGCACATAATTAATTGTTTAATAACAATACACTTGCTTACATTTAATATCATTTTGCAATGTGATATACGATCACTGCGTTTTATTATACAAGGCTTAATTAAATTTCATATTCCATGCCAGAAATACGTACCGCATCTGATGACGACCATCTTTGTAATGTGCATTCACGAATTCATTACTTCCGTTTGAAATGTATATCATAGCAGCTGTCTGGTACGAGTCACACGCTGCAGGGGGTTGTCAGTACTGGAATACAAACTATGAAACGAAGACTTCACAACAGAAACATCTCATCAGTTTCCGTTTTCTCAGTGCAGTCTTGTGCCCATCCCGGAGATTAAGACTTGTTCTAAGCAGATGTGGCAAGATGACCCCTGCCCCGAGTTACTGCAGCTCAAAAATGTGGTGATTCTGTAAAAACAGCCTTTGCCATTCGACCAGGACTAATTTTGTGCGAAAGTAGGCGACAATGCAACCTCATTGTTCTTAGTGGCCTCCGTAGTAAATGTTGGATTGTTTCAGTCTAATCTTTGTTAAGTGATGGTCCAGTGTCTGTGGTTAAGCAGAAGCGCCGGGAAAGACAGGAAAATGGGTGAGCAACATATGAATTACGTCTGCAAAAGTGTTCCCGCCCAACTGCAAAACGAAGTGACCTCTCTTGTTCCATTACTTGAAAAGTAGACATCAGTCTGAGAGTTACTTCTGATTTCAGAGCGAAGTTTTGGCCAGAATAAAAATTTCGTCATTGTGTATTCTTTGAATATGCTAGCGCGCAGCTTGAAAATAGTCAACAAAAAACTTACAGCATCCCCATGTGAGGTAATTCTTTTTTGCTCAGACACACACACACACACACACACACACACACACACACACACACACACACACACACACACACACCCACCTTAGACCAATCAGTGTATTATTTACATAGCGCCAGCCAAAACTTATGGAGAGGAAGATGATTTGCCGAACTTGGGTAAGACTGAATCTGTCGACAGTAATGGAGAGAACCAGAGAACATTGATCTGATCAGTTCTGTGTATCTTTAATTTAACCTAATCTTTTATTCTGTGACAAATTAGTATATTACGAGGTTTATAAAGTGCAATTAACATACTTGTAGAGCCATTCCTTTGTACCTACTGTTCCAAATATTCGGTAGTAAGATGGTGTCTTCGATCACTCAAAACGTTTTATGAGCAGAAATGGACCGTTCTACATCAACTGAGGTAACTGGGCAGCATTTGAATTTGGGTGCTGCGGTGGCACTTATTGTTTCTGGTAAAAGTTCATCCGTCCCATTAATAAAACTATCAATTTGGAACAAGGGTTCAAAGCCTGCGTTATTGTTTAAAATGTTTTCAAACTTTTCTTTAAGTTTTCTTGGGAATACCTCCGGAAATGAGTAATTCACTAAAATAATTTTATTCATTAACTGAATAGATTCATTCAACGCAAAACTTCGAATTTCAAGCCTTTTAATACTTGCAGGTATATGAAAAAAATGAGTGTTAATCACAGCAATGTCTTTTTTAATACCAGAATCATTAAAAGTGTCCTTGCACTGGCAAACTGCCAAAGCCTCTGCACTATTGAAGTCTTTTGCTACCCCTCTATTAGCCTCGAAATGTTCATTGTAAAACAACACAACTCCGACCCACCTACCCCACAGAGTTACCACAAGTTTGGGAGGTAAAGGCATATGTGGCAGTTTTTCTTTGTAGCTCTTGATGCGAGCAGGAGCCTTTAGAAACACTTTCTTCGAAGAAATCGTTTAATTTACATTCGCAAACGTGGAACGTACATCAGCAAGGCGATGTATTCCATGAGCAAAGCACGCCACATGAATCAAATTGGGATAAAATACTCGGAGGTCTTTGCCTGCTTTGATCATTTATGGAGCAACATCTGAAATAAACACAGACACCTTTTTATCTGCAGAAGATTCTGAAAATATTTTTCTAATACTCTCATTCACAAATCTGGCAATCGTAGAATGATTTACTTTTTCAAGTTCTTTGCAGGCCGCTAAATAGGAAGGAGGAGGCTCTTCTTTTAAAGCATCAACAATTAAATTTTCAATGCAACGGCCAAAAGTGTGTATAGTTTCTTCAACTGAAATTCAGATAATTCTGTTCTTGAGTTGATTGCGTATTTCTTCCAGAACATTTACGTAAATTGTCGGTATGTAATTTTCACGCAATGCTGATTCGTCTAGTATATTTTGATTTAAGAAATATTTGCGTAGGAAGCCTTTGAGGACAGGGTTTGTAAGTTTGTGAAGAGGTATATTGCTTGCAATGAATGCTTCATGTAGATCCATGTTAAACCAACTTTTTTTGGTTACTTTAAATGCGAACATTTTACAAATGTGACAGTATACAGGGTGATTCAAAAAGAATACCACAACTTTAGGAATTTAAAACTCTGCAACAACAAAAGGCAGAGCTAAGCACTATCTGTCGGCGAATTAAGGGAGCTATAAAGTTTCATTTAGTTGTACATTTGTTCGCTTGAGGCGCTGTTGACTAGGCGTCAGCGTCAGCGTCAGTTGATGCTAAGATGGCGACCGCTCAACAGAAAGCTTTTTGTGTTACTGAGTACGGCAGAAGTGAATTGACGACAGTTGTTCAGCGTGCATTTCGAACGAAGTATGGTGTTAAACCTCCTGATAGGTGGTGTATTAAATGTTGGTATTAACAGTTTACAGAGAATGGGTGTTTGTGCAAAGGGAAAAGTTCTGGACGGCCGATAACGAGTGATGAAAATGTAGCACACATCGAGCAAGCATTTGTTCGCAGCCCAGGAAAATCGACTCGCAGAGCTAGCAGAGAGCTGCAAATTCCACAATCAACTGTATGGAGAGTCCTACGAAAAAGGTTAGTTATGAAACCTTATCGTCTGAACTACCTGAACGTCAACTACCCGAGGCGATGGATCAGCCGCCAGGCAGCCCGTGACAGAGCACTTCATCACTGGCCTCCAAGAAGCCCTGATCTTGCCCCCTGCGATTTTTTCTTATGGGGGTATGTTAAGGATATGGTGTTTCGGCCACCTCTCCCAGCCACCATTGATGATTTGAAACGAGAAATTACAGCAGCTATCCAAACTGTTACGCCTGATATACTACAGAGAGTGTGGAACGAGTTGCAGTATCGGGTTGATATTGCTCGTGTGTCTGGAGGGGGCCATATTGCACATCTCTGAACTTGTTTTTGAGTGAAAAAAAACCTTTTTAAATACTCTTTGTAATGATGTATAACAGAAGGTTATATTATGTTTCTTTCATTAAATACACATTTCACATTTTTAAAGTTGTGGTATTCTTTTTGAATCACCCTGTACATCTGCTGGGTTACGACAGTGAAAGGAACCTGTGACCATTGGAGGCAGTGCCACAAGGTCCTATAAAAAATCGTAACACCACACACACAAATGTCATATTAACTAATGTAAATCCACCCGATGATGGAGGTTTAAAACTTTGAAACGCATCATGGAAATAAATAGAATGGTGACTGGTAACAGTAAACTTGTTTCATTTTTTGGTTACCTTTGGACAAATCCTTGCTACCGCAACTTGCAGTTGCCAGAACTTGCAGTTGCCAGAACTTGCAGTTGCCAGAACTTGCAGTTGCCAGAACTTGCAGTTGCCAGAACTTGCAGTTGCCAGAACTTGCAGTTGCCAGAACTTGCAGTTGCCAGAACTTGCAGTCGTGGTCCTCTCTTCTGCATTCCTTGACGTACTGGTCTGTTTGAAACATTTTTTGCACGAAACGTTTTTTTCGCAAACTCGACAATATAAAACAATTCCGTCGTATATAAATGTTCCAGGATGGTCAGCTATTCACGAAAAGACATTCCCTTTTTTCCGGGCGACATGACGCACAACACTTTACACACTACACGTCGTAAACACGTTCAACTGTGTACAAGTAAATAATTAAGTTAAACTGAAACTATGGACTTGCCACTAAAGCCTTGCGTAGGGCGACGCGTACGGTGTGACAGCGGAGGGGATTAACCGGGGGCGTGGGTGCTGGAGCATTGACTCTTGTCTGCCTGTGCCTGTTCCTCTTCTACATGGTGTTACAAAAAGGTACGGGCAAACTTTCAGGAAACATTCCTCACACACAAAGAAAAGATGTTATGTGGACATGGGTCCGGAAACGCTTAATTTCCATGTTAGAGCTCAGTTTCGTCAGTATGTACTGTACTTCCTCGATTCAAATTGTAAATTTTCAGTCAACACGTGTGGGCTGACGAGAATCCGCGCGCAATTGTGCAATCACGTCATCAACACAGATTTTCTGTGAACGTTTGGGCAGGCATTTTTAGTGATGTCTTGATTGGACCCCATGTTCTTCCACCTACGCTCAATGGAGCACATTATCATGATTTCATACGGGATACTCTACCTGTGCTGTGTGCGTTCCTGTACGCATGTATTAAACACTACAGTTAAAACTGGACTCTTACGAGCATCTAGGCATGTGAATATGGAAACCAAAACAATTCTTCTGAAAAAAAAAAAAAAAAACCTCATACAATGTCCTCTTCGACACTCTCCTGTGCTGGAAATACTTAACCGATCAATGAGTAATAAGTAAGAACCTTCAATTTTCCATACTTTTTAAATATTGTTCCCCAAAAGTTTACAATTGCGAAGAGAAAAAACATTGTTTAATCCCCCATACCGGAGGAAATTATTTTCAGGTCAATTACCATAACTGTCGTATTTCGTTTCTGCTACTAAATTTGTCGCCAGTATAGTGCTTAATTATTTCTTCCATTTTTTTTGGAACAATTTATTTGTTCATTTCTTTGTTTTAGCTTGGCACGTGACAACGAAAACAGTCTCGCCACCTTCGTATCTGCATATATCTTTCAGACGAAAAATCGACTTGTGATAAATGTTACACATGTTAAGGCAGCTACACACGGAACTGCATGCTTGACAAGAACGCTTGCGCAAGCATGCACAAATCCGCTCGCCACAATACGGCTCAAGAATGCTTGTACAAGCAGCAGTGCATTTAAGCTGGAAAACGTCGATCTCAGACGGCGATGTGTTGGCTGTGGCGGCCCTTTTGCTTGTATTAAAGAAAGCACAACACACTCAAACTGTGCAGACTGACTTAATTCTGATTAATGCTTTCAAAAGCCTCCTTATAGTTGGTGCACGATTGCACAAGCATGCATAATCGAAATTCGATCAAGCATCAAGCTTTTTGTACAATCCTGATGCTTGAGCAAATTAATTCCCACAAATTCTCACGCATGCAGGCGTGTGCAGCCGCGTTTAAGTACACTGCTGGCCATTAAAATTGCCACACCACGAAGATGACGCGCTACAGTCTTGAAATTTAACCGATAGGAAGAAGATGCTGTGATATACAAATGATAAGCTTTTCAGAGCGTTGACACAAGGTAGGCGCCGGTGGCGACACCTACAGCGTGCTGACATGACGAAAGTTTCCAACCGATTGCTCATACACAAACAGCAATTGACCGGCGTTGCCAGGTGAAACGTTGTTGTGATGCTTAGAGTAAAGAGGAGAAATTCGTATCATCACGTTTCCGCCTTTGATAAAGGTCGGATTGTAGCCTATCGCGATTGCGGTTTATCGTATCGCGACACTGCAGCTCGCGTTGGTCGAGATCCAATGACTGTTAGCAGAATATGGAATCGGTGGGTTCAGGAGGATAATACAGAACGCCGTGCTGGATCCCAACGGCCTCGTATCACTAACAGTCGAGATGACAGGCATCTTATCCGCATGGCTGTAACGGATCGTGCAGCCACGTCTCGATCCCTGAGTCAACAAATGGGGACGTTTGCAAGACAACAACCATCTGCACGAACAGATCGACGACCTTTGCAGCAGCATGGACTATCAGCTCGGAGACCATGGCTGTGGTTACCCTTGACGCTGCATCACAGACAGGAGCGCCTGCGATGGTGTACTTAACGACGAACCTGGGTGCACGAATGGCAAAACGTAATTTTTTCAGATGACTCCAGGTTCTATTTACAGCATCATGATGGTCACATCCGTGTTAGGCGACATCGCAGTGAACGCACATTGGAATCGTGTATTCGTCATCGCCATACTGGCGTATCACCCGGCGTCATGGTATGGGGTGCCATTGGTTACACGTGTCGGTAACCTCTTGTTCGCATTGACGACACTTCGAACAATGGACGTTACATTTCAGATGTGTTACGACCCGTGGCTCTACCCTTCATTCGATCTCTGCGAAACCCTACATTTCAGCAGGATAATGCACGACCACATGTTGCAGGTGCTGACGGGCATTTCTGTATACAGAAAATGTTCGACCGCTGCCCTGATCAGCACATTCTCCAGATCTCTCACAAATTGAAAACGTCTGGTTAATGGTGGCCAAGCAACTGGCTCGTCACAATATGCCAGTCACTACTCTTGATGAACTGTGGTATCATGTTGAAGCTGCATGGGCAGCTGTACCTGTACACGCCATCCAAGCTCTGTTTGACTCAATGCCCAGGCATGTCAAGGCCGTTATTACTGCCAGAGGTGGTTGTTCTGGGTGCTGTTTTCTCAGGATCTATGCACCCAAATTGCGTGAAAATGTAATCACTTGTCAGTTCTAGTATAATATATTTGTCCAATGAATACCTGTTTATCATCTGCATTTCTTCTTGGTGTAGCAATTTTAATTGCCAATAGTGTACATTTAAGAATCGTTCGCCACTGAAAATGTTAATAAAAAAAAAAAAAAAAAGATCGTGATGAGCTACGATATGAAAGTCTTGGCTTGTCTGACTCGAGCTACTCGTAGTGGATTTCTGTACAAGCGTTATACCATTCCTAACTATCAAAAATGTAAGAGCATCGCTCCAGCACTGCTGTACAGCTAAGTACAGCGATTGTCTATAGACATTGTAGAGACACTGCCAATAGACGTGTAACTAGACAATGCATATACACTCCTGGAAATGGAAAAAAGAACACGTTGACACCGGTGTGTCAGGCCCACCATACTTGCTCCGGACACTGCGAGAGGGCTGTACAAGCAATGATCACACGCACGGCACAGCGGACACACCAGGAACCGCGGTGTTGGCCGTCGAATGGCGCTAGCTGCGCAGCATTTGTGCACCGCCGCCGTCAGTGTCAGCCAGTTTGCCGTGGCATACGGAGCTCCATCGCAGTCTTTAACACTGGTAGCATGCCGCGACAGCGTGGACGTGAACCGTATGTGCAGTTGACGGACTTTGAGCGAGGGCGTATAGTGGGCATGCGGGAGGCCGGGTGGACGTACCGCCGAATTGCTCAACACGTGGGGCGTGAGGTCTCCACAGTACATCGATGTTGTCGCCAGTGGTCGGCGGAAGGTGCACGTGCCCGTCGACCTGGGACCGGACCGCAGCGACGCACGGATGCACGCCAAGACCGTAGGATCCTACGCAGTGCCGTAGGGGACCGCACCGCCACTTCCCAGCAAATTAGAGACACTGTTGCTCCTGGGGCATCGGCGAGGACCATTCGCAACCGTCTCCATGAAGCTGGGCTACGGTCCCGCACACCGTTAGGCCGTCTTCCGCTCACGCCCCAACATCGTGCAGCCCGCCTCCAGTGGTGTCGCGACAGGCGTGAATGGAGGGACGAATGGAGACGTGTCGTCTTCAGCGATGAGAGTCGCTTCTGCCTTGGTGCCAATGATGGTCGTATGCGTGTTTGGCGCCGTGCAGGTGAGCGCCACAGTCAGGACTGCATACGACCGAGGCACACAGGGCCAACACCCGGCATCATGGTGTGGGGAGCGATCTCCTACACTGGCCGTACACCACTGGTGATCGTCGAGGGGACACTGAATAGTGCACGGTACATCCAAACCGTCATCGAACCCATCGTTCTACCATTCCTGGACCGGCAAGGGAACTTGCTGTTCCAACAGGACAATGCACGTCCGCATGTATCCCGTGCCATCCAACGTGCTCTAGAAGGTGTAAGTCAACTACCCTGGCCAGCAAGATCTCCGGATCTGTCCCCCATTGAGCATGTTTGGGACTGGATGAAGCGTCGTCTCACGCGGTCTGCACGTCCAGCACGAACGCTGGTCCAACTGAGGCGCCAGGTGGAAATGGCATTTCAAGCCGTTCCACAGGACTACATCCAGCATCTCTAAGATCGTCTCCATGGGAGAATAGCAGCCTGCATTGCTGCGAAAGGTGGATATACACTGTACTAGTGCCGACATTGTGCATGCTCTGTTGCCTGTGTCTATGTGCCTGTGGTTCTGTCAGTGTGATCATGTGATGTATCTGACCCCAGGAATGTGTCAATAAAGTTTCCCCTTCCTGGGACAATGAATTCACGGTGTTCTTATTTCAGTTTCCAGGAGTGTAGATCGGCAAGAGACTATCGCGTGTACACACTTGAATGCCTTGTTACTCGATGTTTGCTAAATATGACTGACCTTGTTGAGATGGTGCCTTGTGCAGTGACTATAATGAATGGGGAAAGAAATCGAAAGAGCTCTGCGATAATCAACTTCTTCTATACTCCGTTCATCATAAGAATACACCTGATGTAAAAATTACAACATGTATTCTTCCGCGTTTGCTTGAATCTCATTGTATATCGTTTCACGTGGAGCGGACACTAGGGTCCAGTACAGTAAAATACGATCATAAGTAGACGTTTTATGCACTGTTACACGCACATAGGCTGAGCGATAATGCACGACAAAAGCTTTACCGGCGCATTTGACTTGGACAGCACAGGCTAGCCAGCCGGTCCAACTAACCGGCAATGATGTAATGATGTGACCAGTTGCAGAGAAACAATATAGCTTCGAATGTCACTTAATTTTTAAAGAGAATAAAATAATATTCGGCAAAACTCCAGCACTACCGCACGCTTCTTAGGTGACCAGACGGAAATCGAAAAAATGCCTCTCGTTCTCACCGAACATAGTATTCTAATTACAAACACGCGTGATGAAAATTCCTAACTTAAAAATCGAGTAATTTTTCGGAGCGAGCTAAGTGTGATAGAAAAGTATAGTGTAGAGATTTCACCGTATTGTTAAATACTGAAGCTACTGACGGTATTAATTACAGTCAGCCATCTGGTAATCTCTTAGCTCCTTCCTTATCCGAATCCGAGAAATATATTTCAGTTCTGGAACTGTCATCTGCTTCGTTGATAACGAGTCCTTGAGCAACAGAATCCACGAAGCCACTCAAGACACCGCATTTTCTCCTGTTCTTTTATGAGGAGCCGTTCTATATCCCCCCCAGCGTTCGGTAGTGACATGTGAAAAAGCTGTGTGCTTTAGTTCCAGTACGTCTGGCTCCTTAAGTCTTGTTATTCCGCGCGACAAATCCCTCAACTTAGCTCCTCATCAGTTCTGTTGGGTTCATATTGTGATGGTACAGCGGCAAATGTAAAAATGCAGCATTTGTATGGTGTACTCGATGCTGTGAAAGAGATTGTTTTTCATGTTTCTACGACACTTACCACTCTGGTTCGTGTGCGACTACATCTGTGGTGTAAAACAATGGACATAGTCCGAATAAACAGTATTTGATTTTTCATCTTTGTCTTAAAATAGTAAATTCTTATGTTTTCTTAATCTAAGCAACCTTTGTTAACAATCTTTCCTAAAATTTCGATAATTAAGAATTTATATTTGAACTGAATTCAGGAATTTTGCGTATATGTCATTACAAACAAGAAGTCGTGCATTTTTCATTAAAAAATTATACTGAATTCTACAATTATGAGATGTAGGTATTTTCAGTTGAACGAAAATTTAAAAAAAATATGCTCAAGGCGAAGTTCGAATCAGCGGTTCATAAAACGTGCCAGTTCATCAATCATTACGCTATCGATTACGCTACACGTCCTACGTACGGCGAAATTCTGCTGTATCCAACACAGCCTCTGAAAACTTCAAAACCGATTTTTTCTGTAAATGTATGAAAAACCTTAAGAACAATGTTTTTGTCGGAACTTTTTAACTGGGTTCGGTTCGCGTGTTTTGCTACTGAGCAGGAAACAACCTCCGCCATTTTCATACTGCATATTAACAGCCGAAAATCAGAGGACAACAGTATACAAACTGTGACTAAAACTACATAGCTAAAGCCTGATTAAGAAAACCGTTGACTGTTAATACATTAAAATATCTTAAAGCTTTAATTAACATAACTTAATAATAAGATGACTAATACATGAGAAGGACCTACCTCCAAGAGCAGAGCAACACCAGCATACCTCTGCTACGGCATCTGAGCAACCATTGCGTTTGTATTTGCTCACATCAGGTTAATTCTTACGATTAACAGAGTGTAGCTGCGATTTTTGTAATGTCTATTGGCAGTTACTAGCATCCTACAAACATGATACTGCCTGAAGATCTTTACCATTTCCTTCGTCGGCCACATTTTTATTAAGTGTTGTTTAAGAATACTAAAAACAAAAAAAAAGATGAAGCGTTTTGCACGATGCACAGAGAATCAACTGTGGACCACGTTTGCCAAATCCATGTTACGAAATGTTGCACGACATTGTACAAGAATTGCCTCATGTCTCCCTTTTCAAACACAAGTCATAAGTCCTGCGATTTTGTTGCAGAAACCTGTTTTCGGACGAGAAACGTCTCTGTTGCCGATAGACTGTCTAGAAACAGTAATCGCTCGACTTTGTACACTAGTGTGAACAAGGCATACGACGAGGTTCGCGAATGAGCTTAAGTGTTCTAAATGTGACAGTGAGAAACTGTCTTCTTTTGTTAACTAAACTGCTGCATAATGTGAGAAGAAAAGTAACATAGAAGCATTTTCGTGCGAAATGGCTTAATTACAAGCCGATAACTAGCAAGTTATTGAAGATCTAAACGCACAAGTTTTTGTTTGATTCACCATGGTTCTTATTATGTGCACTATATTAATTTGATTTATTAGTTCTGTAATTTAAAAAAAAAATGATGGACTCATATGGAGCAATAAACAAAGTGGTCCATATTAGTGCAATATTATCCTGTAGTTTAATTATTATGTTTATATTTCACATTAAACTAATCTGAGTGAGACAGTTTCGACGTGCACTCAGCACACTTTAACTTTATGCTTTTTATCGAAATAATATGGATATTTCCAATATTTTGCCATGTAACCGCTCAATAAAGCACGGGGAGATAAGCTGACATCTAGCGGCCGTGTCGGAATTACGGACGCTGTGCCGATTACGGCTCCAAAAACCGCTCGATACGGAGTCGTTTGTGTGTCTTCCTCTGAGGCGACGCCTGAACGGATACATCCACTTTGGAAATGGTTAGTTTTACAGTAGAGAAATGTTGCATATTTTTCGCTAGCAAGGCATAACTTCTCAAACTCCCATTTTGCATAGAATGTACTGTATATGCAAGCTTATTGTGTATGCAAAATCTGTTGCATGTAAAATTTGGTATGCGCAAAACTTAATTGAACAATGCATGAATATTGCAGTAATCTGTACCGTAGTTTTGGAAGTTTGTCTAAGTGTCTCGCAAAAGTGGAATCTTAGGAGCCAACGACAATGAGGGCTCTTGTGTAAGCCATGTTCTGTTAGTTTCAAGTTCCATAGATCATTTGAACGATTCTTTTATCGAAATCAGTTTGCAGGAGATGTATACTTCATTAATGTTAACGTTAGTGAACACATTATTTTTAGTCCTACTCATTCGACTACACTATTTTTTAATTTAATTTTTTATTTTAATTTTGTTTGTACTGACTACCAGTTTAAAGTAGAACTTCATCAGATTTAAAACTTGCTTCACTACCTGACAGGCTTTTCCATTATTGAGCAAATGATAAAAAAAATTGTTTCTGCATATTGAACTCCTTTCTGAATCATTGACAACTTTTAACAATGAGTAATGGGGGTCATTTTTCCGATAGTGTTGTAGATATTCCCATCAATATTCTAAAATTGTGACAGATTATTTATGACGAATTTAATTGGCGAATATATGTACTGTGACGGGGCAGTTAAGAAATGTCTAGTTCCATGAAGAGGTGCCTGCATTATGTCAATGGGTGAACACCATGCATTATTCTTATAGCTCTCTGCTGTCCAATCAATACTTTGTTTCTAAGTGATGAGGTACCCCAGATTATTCCTTACGGCATTATTGAGTGGAAATTCGGAAAATATGTCAGGAGATTGATTCGTTTGTTTCAAAGATTACCAGTTACATGAACAGCAAAAGCAGTCGAACTCAGTTGTTTGAGAAGCTCAGTAATATGCTTCATCCAGTTCAAATTTTCATCAATATGTTAACCCAAGAATTTGGAGATTTCTGACGCATTTACTGACCCCTGCTCATGTGCTACAACAATTGTTGGTATGACTGGGCGAAATTCAGAGCGAGTCTATTTTCAGTAAAACACTTAAGAATTCCATGAAAAATCATTGTCAGCTCTATTGTTACTTTCTCTTTAACTGGATTTATTTTAACACCAATTTCGTCTGCGAGAGGTACAAATTTTGTTTGTTGAATGTTAAGCGGAAGGTCACTCACATATGTATAAGGCATAGGAGTGGACCCACTGTGAAGTTCAAACATCTTAGGAAAACTCTGCCGTGACTAAAATCAGTTCCTTGTTTATTTTCTCATCATTGTGGATGAGTGATGTTCCACCATCATGAACGGGTTTCCATTTATTTTACTTAACTGCACCAATATCGTCTGCGAGGGGTACAAATTTTGCTTGTTGAATGTTAAGCGGAAGGTCACTCACATATATAAGGCATAGGAGTGGACCCACTGTGAAGTTCTAACATCTTAGGAAAACTTTGCCGTGACTAAAACTCAGTTCCTTGTTTATTTTCTCATCACTGTAGATGAGTGATGTTACACCATCATGAATGGGTTACCATTTATTTTACTTAACTGCACGTTCTGGTATTAATGTTACTGTCTTATGCTGCAGCTGATGTTTCAAGACAGCTTGTTATCCGAATTTTTTTATTTGCTTGTTGGTTGGGTTTTCCGTATTATCGAAACTTTGAACCATATTTGCAACACACACATTTTCACTGATGTGACAGAAGAGAAAAACGAGATAGGTACCATCTCTTATCCAGAAAATACAATGCACTTTGGTACTTGTCAACATGACCAAGTGACGAGTCAATGATAGAATTGGCGACCAGTACATGAGAGAGAGGCTGGCAGAATTCAAGGTACCAGTGAGTTTGAGGTGTTATTTCCCACCGAAACTTAGAGCAATGTGTGAAACTTCACCAGTTGAGGAGGTTGCTGAGTCACGGATATGCGTATGCGAAAGAGCAAAAGTCTGAAACTTTCTGGCAGATTAAAACTGTGTGTCGGACTGAGACTCGAACTCGGGACCTTTGCCTTTTGTGGGCAAGTGCTCTACCAACTGAGCTACCCAAGCACAACTCATGCCCCGTCCTCACAGCTTTACTTCTGCCAGTACCTCGTCTCCTACCAGTAGGTAGAGCACTTGCCCGTGAAAGGCAAAGGTCCCGAGTTTGAGTTTTGGTCCGGCACACAGTTTTAATCTGCCAGAAAGTTTCATATCAGCGCACACTCCACTGCAGAGTGAAAATCTCATTCTGGAAACATCCACCAGGCTGTGGCTAAGCCATGTTTCCACAATATCCTTTCTTTCAGGAGTGCTAATTCTGCAGGGTTCGCAGGAGAGCTTCTGTAAAGTTTGGAAGGTAGGAGACGAGGTACTGGCAGAAGTAAAGCTGTGAGGACGGGGCATGAGTCGTACTTGGATAGCTCAGTTCCCGCGAAAGGCGAAGGTCCCAAGTTCGAGTCTCGGTCCGGCACACAGTTTTAATCCGCCAGAAAGTTTCATATCAGCACACACTCCGCTGCAGAGTGAAAATCTCATTCTGGGGCAAAAGTCTGTTGATTGTTGGCAGTTTGAATGTACTGTGGGGCCCCATTCAACAAATTAATGGCTGAGAGAAGTACTCCTTTGAGGGAACTGGGTGTGACCAACTGCAGATTGTGGCACATGTTGGAATAAATTATGCTTGTTATATGGGTTCCAAGGTCAAGGTTGGATCATCCCAGCAACTGGTTTTTCTGGTTAGCCGATTCTTGATCCAGTCCAATTAACGATAGCTTTAGGAGACCCCTAAGTGTTAAGTGTAAGATTTAAAGATATGGCCTCACAGATGAAACAATTCAAATCATAGCGATCATCTGCTGAAGCATTGTAACCAAGTCCCAGAGCTTGAAGCAGCCGTAAAAAGGAGTGAAACTTTCGTAACACTGAGAACAGAAATCTGACCAAAACCCAAAATGGAAGTAGTGAAGTTTTTGGGCCAATCAATGTGTATATCGAAATGATAGGCTAGTAGGGAATCCAAGATATTGTATCTGTGACAGTAGACAAGAAACTGAAGTCCACCGAAACAGCTGAAGATGCGAGTGAGATCATTTAGGCAAGGCGATACAGTATCAGTGGTGGGCATAGACATAAAATTGGGGCTTCTATTGAATGCTAGACTCTATGCTAGACGTAAATAAAGATTTTTGGGGAACTTTTACTAGCTAGTGTGTAATATTCCCAACGCAGTCTGTTGTCATTGGAAGAGACATTAATTACCCAACAGTGGGTTGGGATAATTACAGTTACGTAGTTGGTGGGTTGAGGAGATTACTACTAAATAATACCATACGCTCTCTCTGAAAAGTATTGTTCAGAAACACATTAATGATCACAATGTGTTTTGACAGAACTAATGGTAATAAATAGACCTGACTGCTTCGAGGATGTCCACACTGAAAATAGTTTCGCCATCTGTAGGTATCAGGAGTATCTTATCTCAAAGAAGAACTTGAAACATTTAACTTTGGACAGGAAGTTTTAGAGAACTGTGACTGGTTTGAAAGAATAGTTGACCAAACACTGGATACATATGTACGTGATAGAACAATTCCTGGTAGGAAGGGCCCTACATGGTAAACATTCACTGTAAAGAAACCACTACTATTTTGCAACAGGTGTAAAATAAGGCATAGGGCTATAAGTAGGCAGTCTCAATGACACGTGTGGCTGTTGAAAGAGCGATACATGAAGCATTTAATGACTGCTGTGGTTGAGATTTAACAAATTATCTCTTGTAGTACCAATAGAAATTCCAGACATGTGTGCAGTCTGTCACTGGCACCTAAGTTAGTATACAAACAGTAGTGGATGACACAGAAACTGAGGGTAACAAAGCAAAAAACAAATGCCAAATTCAGTTTTCAATGTTCTTTTAGAAATGAAAACTCAGGAGTAAAGATGTGGCTACTTCTCATGACAGTGCAAAGCTTTGTAATAGTATTGGTAACACATTTAGAAACAGCTGAAATTGAGCAAAGTCTCAAGCCCCAAATGAATTCCTGTCAGATTCTGTACAAAATGGCTCTGAGCACTATGGGACTTAACAGCTATGGTCACCAGTCAGATTCTGTACAGAATTTGTAGCTGAGTGAATGCCCCTTCCCCTCCCATCCCCTCTTAACTTTGACATATTTAGATCCCTCAAACAACAATGTACCCTAAGTGGTTGGAAGAAAGTTCAAGTAACACCCATCTATTAGAAGGATAGCAGAAATGAGCCACAAAACAACTGTTCACTACCACATCCATCTGTTGCAAAATCTTACAACATACTCTTGAACACATTCAAGGCAAGGACAGTGGAATGTGGACAAACTGAATCATGTGATCTGAGGGGATTAGATTAGGAATAATACACTCAATTTTGTAAATCAGTTTTACTACTTAACTGATGAGGGATAAAGTAGAGAATGTAAAACACAGACTTGCAGCAGCTAGAAAGACATTTCTAAAAAAGAGAAATATTTTAATATCTAATATAAATTTAAGTGTTAACAAGTCTTTTCTGAAAGCTTTTGTTTGAAGGGTTGCTCTGTACGTAAGTGAAACATGCACAATAAGCAGAAGCTTTTGAAAATTGGTGTTTTAGAAAAATGTGGATAATTTGGTGGGTAGAGCCAATAACTATTGATGAGCCACAGAGAATTGAGGGGAAAAGAGCATTATGGCAGTACTTGACAAGTACCAGGGATTGTTTGCTATAACTCATTTTGTGGCACCATGTGCTAACCAATTTACTAGTGGACTGGAGTGTGAAAAATGAAACAGGAGAAGAAAGTTTGAGCCAGTACACACATTCAAGTGGATATGGGGTGCACCAGTTATGCACAGGTGAAGAGGCTTGTACAGGACACATGAGGAGCTGTATAAAAAACCAAAGTGTGGACAGAAGACCATAACATCAACATTCTGAATGCAAACAAAATGAAAAATTTCAAACTGAATGAACACCTTCGTACTAATCATTATGGGTTCTAATACGCAGTCACGTGGTTACAGTATTTCTTGATTTTCAGACAGCATTTGACTCACTACCACACCAGCATTAATTAAGGGAATACATTAATTTGAGATATCAAACAAAATTTGTGACTGGATTGAGGATTTATTGATAGAAAGAATGCATCATATTAAGTTGGATAATGTTATCACTGACAGAAGTAGAAGTAACGTGAAGCATGTCCTAGTGAAGTGTGTTGGAATCCTTCCAGCTCATGTCACATATTAATGACCTGATAGATGATATTAACATTTTGCAGAAAATGCAGTTATCTGTCAGGAATACTATCAGAAGAGACTACAGAATACCCAGTCAGACTTTGGTAATGTTTTCAAAGTGTTATGAAGAGTGGCAACCTGCTCTAAATGTTCAGAAATGTGGGATTGTGCATTTCACAAAGCAGAGAAAAGTAGTGTCCAGTGTGTGCATTATCAGTGGGCTACAATAGGAATTAGCCTACTAGTACTAGTAGGCCTATCTGGGTGTAAAAATTTCTGAGGATATGAAAAGGAATGATTGTACAGGTTCAGTCAGAGGTCAAGCGAGTGGCAGATTTTGGTTCAAGTATGGGATGCATGGAAAACGCTGTCAGTCTACTAAGATGATAGCTTACAAAACAATTGTGCCCTGTTGTTCTTGTTGTTGTTGTTGTGGTCTTCAGTCCTGGGACTGGTTTGATCCAGCTCTCCATGCTACCCTATCCTGTGCAAGCTTCTTCATCTCCCAGTACCTACTGCAGCCTACATCCTTCTGAATCTGCTTAGTGTATTCATCTCTTGGTCTCCTTCTATGATTTTTACCCTCCACGGTGCCCTCCAATGCTAAATTTGTGATCCCTTGATGCCTTTGTCAAGTTGCACCACAAACTCCTCTTCTCTGCAATTCTATTCAATACTTCATCATTAGTTATGTGATCTATCCATCTAATCTTCAGCATTCTTCTGTAGCACCACATTTCGAAAGCTTCTATTCTCTTCTTGTCCAAACAATTTATCGTCCACGTTTCACTTCCATACATGGCTACACTCCATACAAATATTTTCAGAAACGACTTCCTGACACTTAAATCTATACTCAATGTTAACAAATTTCTCTTCTTCAGAAACACTTTCCTTGCCATTGCCAGTCTACGTTTTATATCTTCCCTACTTTGACCATCGTCAGTTATTTTGCTCCCCTAATAGCAAAACTCCTTTACTACTTTAAGTGTCTCATTTCCTAATCTAATTCCCACAGCATCACCCGACTTAATTCGACTACATTCCATTATCCTCGTTTTCCTTTTGTTGATGTTCATCGTATATCCTCCTTTCAAGACACTACCCATTCTGTTCAACTGCTCTTCCAAGTCCTTTGCTCTCTCTGATACAATTACAATGTCATCGGCGAACCTCAAAGTTTTTATTTCTTCTCCATGGATTTTAATACCTGCTCCGAATTTTTCTTTTGTTTCCTTTACTGCTTGCTCAATATACAGATTGAATAACATCGGGGAGAGACTACAACCCTGTCTCACTCCCTTCCCACCACTGATTCCCTTTCATGCCCCTCGACTCTTATAACTGCCATCTGGTTTCTGTACAAATTCTAAATTGACTTTCGCTCACTGTATTTTACCGCTGCCACCTTTACAATTTGAAAGAGAGTACTCCAGTCAACATTGTCAAAAGCTCTAACTCTACAAATGCTAGAAATGTAGGTTTGCCTTTCCTTAATCTTTCTTCTAAGATACGTCGTAAGGTCAGTATTGCCTCACGTGTTCCAAAGTTTCTACGGAACCCAAACTGATCTTCCCCGAGGTCGGCTTCTACCAGTTTTTCCATTCATCTGTAAAGAATTCGTGTTAGTATTTGGCAGCTGTGACTTATTAAACTGATAGTTCGGTAATTTACACATCTGTCAACACCTGCTTTCTTTGGGGGCTGGCTCTGAGCACTATGGGACTTAACATATAGCTTTCTTTGGGATTGGAATTATTATATTCTTCTTGAAGTCTGAGGGTATTTCGCCTGTCTCATACATCTTGCTCACCAGATGGTAGAGTTTTGTCAGGACTGGCTCTCCCAAGGGTGTCAGTAGTTCTAATGGAACGTTGTCTACTCCCGGGGCCTTGTTTCGACTCAGGTCTTTCAGTGCTCTGTCAAACTCTTCACGCAGTATCGTATCTCCCATTTCATCTTCATCCATTGCTTGATGCCTTACACTGTGTTGTATCTACTGAAGCTTTTTTTAGCTGGGTTACACCACAAGTTGCTTTCTTCCCATTTGATGTCCAAATAGCATATCTTATCTTCTACTCTTCTTGTCACATTTTCAAATCTGATTCCCTCAGCACAACATGTTTTAATTTCTGGAATGAAGTTTGAAAGGTAGCTGCCAAGATACTCGAGAATTGAAGCTGTGAGGACATGGCCCGAGTCGTGCTTGGGTAGCTGTCAGCAGAGAACTTGCCCACAAAAGACACAGGCCTCGAGTTCAAGTTTCAGACCAGCATACATTTTTAGTCTGCCATGAGGTTTCATGGTTTAATTTGACTACATTCCTTCATCCAAGTTTTACTATTATTGATGTTCATCTTATAACATATTTTCAAGGCACTATTCATTCAATTCAACTGATATTCCTAGTTCTTTGCTGTTTCTGTCAGAATTACAGCTGCATCAGTAATCATTAAAGCTTCTCATTTTTCTTCCCTCAACACTTCAATGTACGGATTGAATAATAAGGGTTATATGCTTCTACCCTGTGTCACTCCCTGCTCATTTGCTGCCTCCCATTACAATTTTTCGACACTCAGGACTGCTTTGTGTAGAAATTGTAGTTAACCTTTTATCTCTCTTTATTTATCTCTGAAACTTCAGAATTTTATATGTAGCATGACATCATTGTCAAACTCTTTTAAATCTTCAAATACTATAATTACACATTTGCTTTTCTTCAATCTGTCTTCAGCAGTAATGATTTGGATCAGTTTTGCTTCTGTGATTTCCTTATTTCTTCCAGACCAGCTATTTTCTGGACATATTTTGTGTCAGTAATTTGTAACCACAGCTTACTAAACTGATGGTCCAGTAATACACCTATTGGTACCTGCCTTCTTCGTAACTGGGACTGTCACATTCTTCTTACAGTCTGGGGATATTTCACTTGTCTCATACATCCTTTATACTGGCTGGAATAGCGTTGTCATGATTGGTTCTCCATAGGCTTTTAAATTCTGACGGAGTGTTGTCTGCTCCAGGTGCCTTGTTTCAACTTAGGTCTTTCATTCATCTGTCAAATAATTCTCACAGTATCATCACTTTTGGATGTATTCCTTCCTGTTCCAGCTTATCCTTCCTTTGTTTGTACTGGCTTCTCATTAGCTATCTTGATGTTCATGTGGGTACTTTTCCTATTTCAAAGGTTTATTTAATGTTCCTGTACATGGTATCCATCTTTCTTATGCTTTTACAGCTCTGTATCTCTCTGTTAGCACTTTGTGGTTTTTTGTTTTGAAATTCCTGTCAAATTCTTTTTTAGGAGTGTGTACTTCATTTTGCATGTTTCATTTGTTGCATCTCTAAATTTTCTCCTTTGACCAGTCAAATATAATATATCCTGTGTGACTGTAGAATTTGTGCTGGCCCTTTCTTTGTAACTGTTTGATCCTCTCCTACTGCCACTATTTCATCTAGCAAAGCTGCTCATACCTTTTGTGTCGTATTCCTTCCTCCCATTTCAAATAGACGTAATCCAATTCTCTGTTTTACAGCCAGTCAAGCTCAGATTGTTTCAACTTATCCATGTCCTATCTTCTTAATTTCCTAGCTTTCTTCAATTTGTCAAGATTTAGTTTATGTTTTTCAATCAAAATAATGTAGTTACAGTTCACATTTGCTCCTGCAGATGTTATGCAGTTTGGAACTGGAGTTTTAAGTCTCACATTACATGATGGCATGATAGTCTTAAACCTACAACTGTCTTTAGGCCTTTTCCATATATACTGCTTTCTTCCATTATTTTTGAATGCATTGTTTACAGTGGTTAAATTGAGCTCTGTACAAAATTCTAGCAGTTAGTTTCCTTGTTTGTTCCTTACTCCTGATTCATGTACTAAAATTTTTCCTTCTTCCATCATTATGTTACAGGCCATTGTTGTTGTGGTCTTCAGTCCAGAGACTGGTTTGATGCAACTCTCCATGCTACTCTATCCTGTGCAAGCTTCTTCATCTCCCGGTACCTACTGCAACCTACATCCTTCTGAATCTGCTTAGTGTATTCATCTCTTGGTCTCCCTCTACAATTTTTACCCTCCACGGTGCCCTCCAATGCTAAATTTGTGATCCCTTGATGCCTCAAAACATGTCCTACCAACCGATCCCTTCTTCTAGTCAAGTTGTGCCACAAACTTCTCTTCTCCCCAATCCTACTCAATACCTCCTCATTAGTTACGTGATCTACCCACCTTATCTTCAGCATTCTTCTGTAGCGCCACATTTCGAAAGCTTCTATTCTCTTCTTGTCCAAACTAGTTATCGTCCATGTTTCACATCCATACATGGCTACACTCCATACAAATACTTTCAGAAACGACTTCCTGACACTTATATCTATACTCAATGTTAACAAATTTCTCTTCTTGAGAAACGCTTTCCTTGCCATTGCCAGTCTACATTTTATATCCTCTCTACTTCGACCATCATCAGTTATTTTACTCCCCTAATAGCAAAACTCCTTTACTACTTTAAGTGTCTCATTTCCTAATCTAATTCCCTCAGCATCACCCGACTTAATTTGACTACATTCCATTATCCTTGTTTTGCTTTTGTTGATGTTCATCTTATATCCCCCTTTCAAGACACTGTCCATTCCGTTCAACTGCTCTTCCAAGTCTTTTGCTGTCTCTGACAGAATTACAATGTCATCAGCGAACCTCAAAGTTTTAATTTCTTCTCCATGGATTTTAATTCCTATGAATGTCTCTTTTGTTTCCTTCATTGCTTGCTCAGTATACAGGTTGAATAACATCGGGGAGAGGCTACAACCCTGTCTCACTCCCTTCCCAACCACTGCTTCCCTTTCATGTCCTTCGACTCTTATAACTGCCATCTGGTTTCTGTAAAAATTGTAAATAGCCTTTCGCTCCCTGTATTTTACCCCTGCCACCTTCAGAATTTAAAAGAGTGCATTCCAGTCAACATTGTCAAAAGCTAGAAACGTAGGTTGCCCTTTCCTTAATCTATTTTCTAAGATAAGTCTTAGGGTCAGTATTGCCTCACATGTTCCAACATTTCTACGGAATCCAATCTGATCTTCCCCGAGGTCGACATCTACCAGTTTTTCCATTCATCTGTAAAGAATTCGTGTCAGTATTTTGCAGCCGTGGCTTATTAAACTGATAGTTCGGTAATTTTCACATTTGTCAACCCCTGCTTTCTTTGGGATTGGAATTATTATATTCTTCTTTAAGTCTGAGGGCATTTCGCCTGTCTCATACGTCTTGCTCACCAGATGGTAGAGTTTTGTCTGGACTGGCTCTCCCAAGGCTATCAGTAGTTCTAATAGAACGCTGTCTACTCCCGAGGCCATGTTTCAACTTAGGTCTTTCAGTGCTCTGTCAAACTCTTCACACAGTATCATATCTCCCATTTCATCTTCATCTACATCCTCTTCCATTTCCATAATCACAGTTAAATTTTCAACTCCTTTGATGTACTGAATACTTTGTTTCATTTCATCTTTCCTTTTCTATTCAGTCCCTTCATAATCAGCACAGGTAGAAGTCATGTATACTGTAGTGGATTGTGGCTTTGTGTATATATTGCCTCTGATATTGGTACAATATGCTGTTCATGGTAGTTCAAATTTATGTTTTCTTATTCGTTATTAAACTTACTCCTGCTGAACCCCAAATAAGTTTTCTCTTTACACTCACTTTGCCAATTATTTGTTAGGTTGGCAATGTAAATTGTTAATATGTTTAGCTATACATCTATATCAGGTAAACTAGAATTATGTTTAAAATTTTCAGTTCTGTTTATTGGCATTATGCAGTAGTGATAACTCTGTTTATGCTTCTTCAGAAACCTGCATCCATATTTCCCATTCTTCTAGAGCAGACACTCAAGTTTTGTGTCAAATGGCTTTTATTTTTAAGATTCTGTACCTCAGTTGATACAAACAGAACCCTTATAGGATCACTTTGTTGTGTGTGTCTGTCTGTCTGACTGTTCAGAACCGTTTTTTCCAGGAATAAATAGATGTATCAACCTGAAATTTATGTCAAAAACTAAGGTCTGTTGTCCTTTGGCAGTTGAATGGTCTTACACTGCTAAATCAATGAAACAAAAGGATGCCGTCATTTGTCACGCATTTTGATACTTCCAAACTGACTCATCAGAACCCTATAGGGATCTTCCCCTTGATATAGAATCTCGTAATTCGGCAAGAAGAAAGGTTTCAAAGTACAACTAAAGGGGAAAAAAATCAGAAATCTGTTAATTTATAGTTATATTATATGAAAAAATATTTCTTTTATCATTTCTTATCTGACTTTAAACTTGAAATTAAAACATTTTGAAAAGTCTTGGGGTCTGGGGACCGATATCTTGCCTGTGTGAATGTTGAGGTAAAAATCATCAAGGTTCTTAATTCCTGGAATGGATGAACTGTCTCTGTACATAATTAAGTTTGTGAGTGTGAGAGTCCTACTCACACCAGCCTAATTTTTTTTTAAATTTTATCTCAATATGGATCATTTTCTAGGTTTCATGTTCCCTTCCCATTCTCCTTCTTTTCCTCCATACAAAATACAAACAGAGGCACATAATGTGTGTACCCTATTGCGCCACCCAGGTTTGTTTTTAAGAAGTAAAGGCAGTTACTATTGACAATTGAAACTTGTACCAGTCAGAAGAGTAGCCGTTTGCCGAATTTGCTCTTAAATATATCCCTTTCTTAATACTAAGCTGGTCTGTCAAGTTCTATACTTTAAAAATTTTATATGCTGTAAAATAACACTGAACTCACTGTTCAGTATAATCAGTTACAAAGTGTTTGAGAAAGGGAGATCTGTTAACAAATGGCATGTTGGATTATACCTTGGGTTCTTCAGCCAATATTTCTTGCATGATTTTTCTGACTTTTTTGCTTTAGTCAAATAAAACAAAAAACAAAATTCTCCTTTGAATGCAGGCTAGAATTCCCCATCCACAGATCTAAAACTTTTTGTCTACTTTCTTGTAGTGTATGCTTTGTTTGCAGTTTGTTCTTTGTAATTTGTCTACAGTTATATTTTTCTTACAGGAGAATGTTCAAGAAAAACATGAAAGTCCTGCATATAATGAAACTGAAATCCATCATTATGAAACTGACTACAGTAATGACGAAACTGAAATCAGTCAGTATGAAACTGAAATCAGTGAAGAGCCAGTAAGTAACACTAATATGAGCAATAATGTTTGTTAACTTCTGGAGACTATATCAGAAACAACAAGTAATTTTATCGAGAAAGGAGAAAGAATAAATTACCTGATATCTTCAGCTCTTTAGTTATCCAAACATTTTTCAGTAACTTTATCCAATATCAGTGTGTGTGAAGCTTTATAGGCTTTAAATGTGACACAATTTTCTCTAGTTCCTACGATATTATTTTAAGACTAAAAGCTATAATACCTTCTACGTGGTTGTCACTTTTAAGTACCTTACTTAAGTCTTGAAGTCAACAGGGTTGCATTTTGTACATTTTATGGTCAGTCATCTTGTGTGGTTCCTTTTTTTGTGTTGTTTAGAGAATGGTTTAACCTTTTTTTGTGATGTGACCACTATTTGATTTCATCAGTCTGCAATGACAATGCATCCTTCTAGCCTTTTACTTTAGTCCACTCTCGGGGCTTTCGTGGCGTAGAGTGAAGTCACATTAGCTACTTCTGCCAAAATCATTGCACTTGTAAATATGTGTGGCACGTGAGACAAATCACATGACCTACTGCTCTGTAGATGGAATTGGAAATACTTGGTGTTGGATCCAGATTAAATCTTTGCACTGAAATCTGTCTAAATAAGGATCACTGGCCTGTATTTCTTGCAAGACATGATTTAACTTGTCATTACTACAAAGCAATAATTAAAATCCCATTAGCTATGTAACCACTCTAAGATTCCGAGATCTGACCACTGGACTGGAATATGCATACTGCTAACAGTTCAATATACTAGCTCCAGCTGGCTCCTCAAAACATCTGAAAAAATCTCCTCAACAACAGAATAGGAAAACGGTTCAAAACACTAGGTCAGAAGACACACTCCAAGATTTCCATGTAAACAAATAAAATTTATTTTCTTGAGTTAAGTCTTGCAGAGTCTGCTTTGCTCTGCAGATTCTGCCTCCAGCCGGCTATCGAGTCCACACTCTAAGGTGCCTCTTCTTCTTGAGTACCTGCATTCTCACCAAAAGGGAAAACATACCTAGAATAACTGGAAAAAAGTACACAAAATTGCACTCGTGCACATGTTCAAGCAATTCAGAGTCTTGTAGTCTTCCCATATATGCAAAATAACTGTGTTAAGCACAAAGAATTAACAACTCTGGATTTTTAAAAAAATACCAACTCCACTGTACAGAGTCCACAACTTGCCAACTCAGCTGTGTGAGAGCTGCCAGTGGACTTCTTCAATTTAGTGAGCTCTCAATCACTCGAGAAAACTATTGCAGCATTGAGGTCTTTCAGCTAATCAGAATCAGGAGCTGTAATATAGACATTTCCATTGTTTTTTTTTTTTTCTGTAAGCACTAAAAGAACTTTCTGCCAGTGTCTTCAGATATTCCTATCGAATGGGGGTTGGTAACTGCTAGCCATTATGGGAAATCACAAACTAGCCATGCAGGCCCCATTTATGAGGTAGGGATTAGTGACCAAGATATTATCACAGCGATGATGATTACCACAATTGAATGATCAGTGTGCCATCTGCAGGCTGGAGGAAACCTTCACCCGGATAGTGGCTCTGGTGTGCGCACACACTGTAGCCATCTGAAAGCACAATAGTGAGGGTAAGTACTGTGTTATGCACCTTTTCTTGTGAACTCCACATTGTCAGTTAATAAAATCCTGGATGGAAGAAATGGATCTGCACCACACATTTGTAAGTCATTTATGGGACTGTAATCTGGCATGGTAATCTTATGGCCGTACAACCTGGAAGTACTGAAGATGATATAGACACAGCAGTTGTTTAGTATGAACCACTCAGAGATGGGAATGATTGAGTGTTCTCTTGCTGCTAATCATCACATAGTGATCCAAGATTTTTGTTTACTAAATGTGACCCCCATTCCCCCACCTCAGGTGTGCAAACTGAGTGAGGCAGTCCACTATTTACTACTTGGGGTGCCAGTGAGCTTGTGACCATAAGAAAATTGAAGATTTGCTGTAATAGCATGTTGGTTTGTTTCCCAACACATTGATATTTTTCAGTGTAAAGGGTGTGGGCCTGCAGGGTGCTTTCTTTTGCTGACCCATAGAAAAATATCATCTCCATCTATGTACATAGTCTGAAAGCCATCATATGTTGGCTGAAGATACCTTTCACGTCATTTTCCTTCCTGAGCCACTTGCAAATAGACCGAGGAAGATATGATTGACTGTATGCCTCCATGTGAGCCCTAATTTCTCTTATCTTCATGGTCCTTCTGTAAACTGGTGGCGGTATAATTATTCTCCAATCATCTTCAAATACTGATCCTCTATATTTTCTCAGTAGTGTTCTATGAAAAGAATTTTGCCTTCCCTCTTGGAATTCTCCATTTAGTTCCCAAAGTACCTTCCTATTAGAATTCCAAATTATTCACACAACTTGAATTTGATGACCTCTTCGTATCACCCTACTTGTGCATGGATCGAACCTACTAGTAACAAATCTAACAGCCTGCCTCTGAAATGCTCCAATGCCTTTGTTTAACGTGATCCAGTGGAGATTCCAAACTATTGATCACTACTCATGAATTGGTCACATTAGTGTTGTATATGTTGTTTCCTTTACAGATGAAACAACTTCCCAAAAATTCTCCCAATAAACTGAAGTCGACAATTCCCCTTCACTACTACACTCATTACATGCTCATTCCATTTCTTATCACTCTGCAATGTTGTGCCTAGATATTTAATTGAAGTGGCTGCATCAAGCAGGACAGTATTGTTTTTCCTACTCATTGTATTAACTTACTTTTTTTTTTTTTTTTGCATTTAGAGCTAGCTGCCATTCATCAAATCAACTAGACATTTTGTGTTAGTTTTCTTGTATCACCTGTCACTCAACAAAAACACTGTTCCATACACAACAGAATCATCAACAAACAGCAGCAGATTACTTCTCATCCCGTCATCAGTGATGATACTCTTCATACTGATGAACACTTGCAGTTGAGGACAACACACTGGGTTCTATTATTTAAGAAATCTTCAAGCTACTCATTCATGTACCTTTGTTACCAGTCTGCAGTGGGGTACCATGTGAAATGCTTTTTGGAAATCAAGTAATATGGACTCTGCCTGTTGCCCTTCATTTGTGGTTTGCAGGGTGATATGTGAGAGAAAGGCAAGCTCAGCTAAGCAGAAGCAATGCTTTCTAAATCCATGCTGATTTGTGGACATAAGATAATCTGTCTCAAAGAAACTGAGTATATTCCAGCATATAATATACTAAAAAATTCAACAGCAAACAAATCTTAAGAATATTGGTCTGTAATTTTGTGGGTCCTTTCTTGTATCCTACTTGTATATAAGAGTCACCCACACTTTTTCCCAGTCACTAGGGATATTGCGATGGACAAGAGATTTGCGATAAATGGAAGCTAGGCAAGATACCAGTGCCCTTGAGTACTCTTTGGGATTCCACCTGGACCTGGCAGCTTATTGGTTGTCAATTCTTGCTTGTCAGTTCTGGCACTGAGTTCTCAATGCCTATAACTATGTCCTCCATACGGGGGTCTGTAAAATGGTCAAACAATGGTATGATTGTATGATTCTGTATGAAACATTTCTTACACAAAATTTAAAATTTCAGCTTCTCATTTACTATCTTCTATTGTCACACCAAACTGGTCACATAATGACTAGATAGAACCGTTCCACCAATTGACAATTTTATGTAGGACCAGAATTTTCTTGCGTTCTCAGCAAAATCTTTTAACAATGGTAGTTGTTATATCCTTCATGCATTGATCATTTCACAGACACACAAATCTCTACTGACTCATCCCTGTCATCATTTGCACATTCTTTTTTGAACCAAGAATGCTACAGTCTTCCCTTTCTCAGCATATCCTGAATATTATTATTAAGCTGCAGTGGATGTTTTCTATCCATAATCAACTTATCCGGCACATACTTCTCAAGAGTGCGATGTACAATCCATTTTACCTATACTCATAATTGCTCAACGCTAATCAGACTGGAACTAAATGATATACATTCATTGTGTAAGTAGGATACTAACAACTGCTTTCATGCTCTTTCTTGCAAAAATACTCCCCCGGTGTTGTTTGATGGATTTATTAATTGTGGTAATCATCATCGCTGTGATAATATCGTGGTCACTAATCCCTACCTCTATACTGACACTATTGATATGGTTAGGCCGGTTTGCGTCTACAATGTCTAAAATATTTCCAATGCTTGTGAGCCGTCAAACTAGCTGCTGAAGATAATTTTTTGAAAATGTGTTCATAAGTACGTTACAAGACTGCCTGTCTACACCCTCTGCAGCAAATCCATAGATGTCTCAGTCTCTACTCAGAAGACTAGTCCCCTCTAACTGATGTTGCATGATATGGGTGTTAACTTGCTACTGACAGGGGGATGCCACGACTTTAGGATCACAGATTTGCTTGAAACACTGTACACCTGTAGTAGACCATAGAAACAATATAACATGTAGGTAAGAAGGTGGCAATTCCAAGAAAATCACAAGAGAAGTTTTACACGTCTGTTATGTGGCTTATGTATCTGTGTGTAGGTGCTGGGCCTTGGAGTTCATGGTGGTCAAGTGGTTAGCCTTCAAGCTTCTTCTGACAAACATGTGCGAGGCAATGGTTTGATTCCCACTCAGAATTAATTTTCAATCTATATTTTTTTCATCACTGGCCATTTTATTTAATTTATGACACTTGAGAAGGTAGTACAATTGTTAAAAAACTGTCGATAAGTAAACAATGAAACGCATAGAGCTTTTCTGTCATGATTTCCGAATCCCTTATACTTCCAATCTGGTAAGGTACCCGAAATTACTTTGCATATCAATACTTGGAGCTGCAAACACAGACTCTGGCCCCATTTGGCAGTTAACCTGTGTAGTGGTGAAACGTTGCTAATGTAGCAAGAACAAATAGTGTAGATGCAATTTTTTTTAATATCACAGAATTTACACTCCTACTATGAAAATTAAGTTTGAACAGGAGTGAACTGTCACCTCCCACACACTCATCGTAGAATGCTCGAATACAAACCAGTTAACCACCACGAACTTAAAATGCCCGGCACCTACACACAGATACGTAAGCCACACAATAGGTGCATAAAACAGCTCTTTTGATTTTCTCAGAATTGCAACAGTATTACTAATTGCTCATTATGTTGTGTTATGGCCTACTAAGGTGTACAAAGTTACCCATGATCCCAATGTCAGGGCCTCTCTTTGTAAGAGTAGACTTTCTTCGAATGACTCTAAAAATGACAGGGCGTAATTGAATGGCAGGTAAAAATGTTCAACAATTAACTTGATTTTACCTAGAACTGTAATATGCGTACATATAACTTCACTGTCTCATGCAAATATGACCTCAGTAGAGACTGTAATAAACTCTCCTCCTGCTCCTCCTTTGGTATCTAATCTGTCTTTCAGGCACACATTCAATGATTTCCTAAATATTCCCAAGCTTTCTACTTCAGTTTCAGCCAGGTCTTGATCCTGCGAAAAAATTGAGTGTGACAAATTGCCTGGAGGGCAATAAATTCGATAACTTTGTTACAAATACTTTGAAAATTTAGCAATAATATTTTAACAGTCATAGTGTTTTTACTCTGCATTTGTATGTAAGAACACTGCAATAACAATTAACAATTCAGGACGCATGTGGAGGAACTCTGTCTCTTATATCAGGTTAGACCACTTTGTCTGTTTCTCCAGGAGACTGATTTCCATCAATCATACGCCCCTGAGCTACGAGGCTATATCCTACCCAAAAAGGACAACCTGAGTGGAGAGAGAGCTAGAGAAGGCATAGGTATTTTTGTCAGTACTGACTACCACTCGTCTCCACTCTCTCTTACAGCGACTTTACAAGCTGTTGCCATATCAGTACATGTGTGTCATCCATTTATGATTTGTTCCCTTTACCTGCCCCCACATGATGTGCTCAATGAAGAGGCCCCAACCAACCTTATCATACAGCTCCCTCACCACTTCGTCTGTGGTGATCTTAATGCACAGAATGTGCTTTAGGGCTCTGCAACTACCTGTCCCAGGGGTAGAACAATTCAGAGGATTCTCGTGTTTCATGCATGTACTTGCTAAATTACAGAACACACATTTCTGCATAGCAACTTGGTCATCACTTCCATTGATCTCTCACTCAGTACTCCAGCTCTTGCTCACACTGCTCAATGGGAAGTGGTGGATGACTTCCATGGAAGTTATCAGTTTCTGGTCTGGATTCGTCTGTCAGATGGAGTGGAACCCGAAAGAAAACTGCTGTGATTCGTGCTTGGTACAGCAGACTGGACATTTTGTAGCTAGTTGGCCCAGTTTGAACATATGCCAATGTCAAGGCATGGATGGATCATAATACCAAAATGATCCACCGTGCCATTGCATCATCCATTCCATAGACCATGGGACAAAAGAAGAGGCAACTTCTCCTTTTATGGAGTGACAAAATGCTGCTCTGCAATCAGGATTAGGTGTGCAGCTGCACGTGGGTTGAAGGTTTGACAGCCTTTTGGGTGGCTAGGGCAAAGTGTCGCTGAAGAGAGAGCAAGAATAGGTTGTACCAACAGTTCCTGAACACCATTAATCATTTCACAAAGAGTTGTGTTGTTTGGTAGACCATCAGGAGAATTTGTGTGGGTGGAGGGAGGTGCCCCATGACTGCTGTAATGGGGAACGGCACGCTCCAAACCGTTCCACGGAACATTGCCCAGACCATGGCAATCTGTTTTGCCATAGTTATTGTAATAGCCAGTCAGGATTCAGGTTTCCAGTGCCATAGAGAGGTTGCTGAAAGGCATAGTATGGACTTCTGGTCCACCGCTGATGAAGATTACAACTGCCCATTTTCGATGTGGGAGCTGGATTCTGCATTGTCTGCAGCTTGTGACACGTCCCCTGGCCATAACAGAATCCATTATAGTACACTGCAGCGCCTCAGAAGGTGCACTTTTTAATATTGTTTGGGCGTCGGGCCAGTTTCCTGACACATGGCATGAGGCAATTTTAATTCTATTTTTAAAACACGAAAAACCGCACATCCCCGAGTAGTTACTGTAGTGTTGCCCTCACTAGCTGTGTGGGAAAGATCTTGGAGTGGATGGTCAACCGCCACCTTGTCTCAGTCTTAGAATCCACGCACCCTCTTAGTCGCTTTCAATGTGTGTTCAGGAAGTACCACTCCACATTTGATATCGTGGTCCTACTGGAGGTGGCTATACAACGGGCTTTCCTATGCCGACATCACCTTCTAGGTATATTTTTTGACATTGAGAAGGTCTACGATACTACTTGGAGGCACCTTATCCTCGAGCAGCTTCACAAATGGAGTTTTAGTTGTTGCCTTCCCATTTTTATTCAGTCCTTCCTCTCGCTACGATATTTTAGATACTGAGTTGGTGACTTGGAACAGTAGATAACCATTTCGAGTCATAAGCTGAAACAGAAGAAAAAATGTACAGTGTGTTGAAAAGGGTGTTTGCAGTAGTGAAGAAGATAATGCTGAAAGATTCCGTTCAATACATAATGGTCAATTTATAATGTCTCTTGAACTTACAGCCGAGTTTGACCTTTTTCTCACAGAGCACATTGAATGATATGAAATTCCAGGGCAGGGACATACAAGTTATATTTCTTCAACAATCTGTGATGAAATAATAGAGCTTTTTTCTGAACGAATAAAAAGAATTATCATAAGTGATATAAAACAGGCGAAATATTTCTCTATAATAGTAAATTGTACTGTGGCTATTTCACATATTGATCAATTATCTTTCATATTAAGATATGTGAATCAGAATGGTGAACCTCTTGAACATTTCCTTCCGTTTTTACTAAACCTGGGACACAAGCACGAAAACTTAGCTGAGGCCGCACTGAAGGTCCTGTCTACAAATTCCATTGATATTACTGACTGTAGAGGCCAGTCAAATGACAACGCAAGCTAGATGTCAGGAACCTACAATGGTTTGCAGGCACGCATTAAACAACGGCATCTGAAAGCGCATTATGTGCCTTTCGCAGCACATTCTTTGAATATAGTCGGCACCAGTACTGCAAGCTGTTGTCAGGAAGCATGTTCATTTTTCAGAGTAGTGCAAAACCTTTATAATTTTTTCTCTGCTTCCACAGATAGTTGGGATAAACTTCTTTCTTTCATGAAACCAGGAAGCAAAACATTAAAAAGCTATCAAAAACACATTGGTCAGCGACAGTGGGAGCGTGTGTGTCTATATGAAAATTGGGAGGGCGTTATCAATGCTCTCATACATACTGGCAATAATATGTTTGAAAAACCACTTGTGTGAAATGAGGCTTCAGCTTTATTGAATCAGCTCAGCAGACTAGAAACAGTATTCATGATGATAGTTTGGAAGGAGACACTCCAGAGATTTAATAGTGTAAATCTGAAATTATGTAAATATTGATACCCACTAAAATAGTGCATGAATTATATGAATCACATGTAGGATTTGTTGCATCTATTCATGGCATGTTGGACTAATATGAAAATAAATCCATGGACATTTTGACTGAAATAGGCCATGAATGCACCTATAACAGATCACGAAAATGCAAACTTTATTATGATGAAGAAGTAGACTCTGAAGAAGTTTTTCTGAGTGGAAGGGAAAAATTTAGAGTCGAAACATTTCTCTCAGTAATCGACAGTTTGTAGGTTGGTTGGTTGGTTTGGGGAAGGAGACCAGACAGCGTGGTCATCGGTCTCATCGGATTAGGAGAGGATGGGGAAGGACGTCGGCCGTGCCCTTTCAGAGGAACCATCCCGGCATTTGCCTGGAGTGATTTAGGGAAATCACGGAAAACCTAAATCAGGATGGCCGGACGCGGGATTGAACCGTCGTCCTCCCGAATGCAAGTCCAGTGTCTAACCACTGCGCCACCTCGCTCGGTGACAGTTTGTACTCCGAATTAGTGATGAGGAAGGAAAGTTATAGGGCACTGTTGGACTGCTTCACAGTTTTCAGTAACCTTAAGAATAGTTCATCTGACAATATTGCTGAATGTGCAGCAAAATTCGAAGCATCATATGAAAAAGATTCAGAGACTTCCTTCCCTAGTGAATGTGTACATTTCGTGGAACTTTTGAAATCTTCTGCGATTAGTGATGTAACAGTCGAAATGAGTAAATTTTTACGAAAAGAGAGGTTACAGTCCGTGTTTCCGAATGTTGACAGTGCTCTTAGAATATTTCTATGTATGGCACTTACAAATTGTTCAGCAGAACACTTCTTTTCGGTTCTTAAAAGACTGAAATCGTAGCTGTGTTCTACATTGTCTGAGGAGAAATTGAACGCCTTATCCATTCTACACACCGAAGCTGACCTAACTAATAACTGTCTGAATTATGAAGATATGATCAGCGAGTTTTCTGCCGTCAAAGCCAGACGTAAACTTTGCTTGATTGGTGAGTTTATCTATTTACTCATATTAGTTTTAAAAATTTAAGATTATAATGTGATTTTTATTATAACTTAGAGTACGTTCATTGGATTTACATACTATTTTACAATTGCTGATGGCAGAACGCGAAACTAAACCTCGTTTATGAGGAAACGTGATGGAAGGCGCCTGACAATACTAAACAATACCCGAATCACCCAGGCTGCTTGGCACTGTACAGTCAAGTCATACTGATACTGTAGTATATTACAACTGATGTGTATTCTTGGCACCTGCTGAAATGTATAATTATTGCGAAAATATACGTTATCAGAGAGTACGCCCAGATGAAAAAGTGTTAGTAAATAACGTAGTGCAGTTATGTCGATAAATACATAAAAGCTTTGCTAATATTGCTAAAAGAGCTATGGTGAGAGAAGTAGCTGCAGTACAAAACTGTTCAGCCCTTACATGGATTAAAGGTATTGTGTACACTTATTATGCAGCATCTAGCTACACAGACCGTAATGCATGTTAACTATTAGATTGGAAATGAAGTCCCATGCTTCTTGACAGAGAGTAGGGGAATGATGCGGGAGACCCACACCGCGCCATACTAGGCAAGTTCCTAATGAAGCCGTTGCTTTCCTCTGACCATAATGGGGATGAATGATGATGATGATGAAGACAGTCATCTTGGGGCAGGTGAAAATCCCTGACCCCGCCGGCAATCGAACCAGGGAACCTGTGCTCAGGAAGGGAGAATGCTATCGCGAGACCACAAGCTGCGGACAATTATTAGATTATAAAACAAATTTCATTTTTCCACAGTAGTCCATAAAATTATGTAATAGTAAATCCAGTTCTGTGTTTGTTCGTCTGTATTTCGTTATTAGTTTGCGCACCAAAATCTTTATTTCATTTCTTACTCTCTCCTGCAGATTCATGTGGGTCATTCCATGTCAGTTCAACCAGGGGCTCCAGCTCATAGTCTCAGATTTGACTGAAATTCAGTACACTAATTCTACCACATGTGGAACACTCGTGTACAAAGTATTAGTTTTCCCTGCCAATTAGTTCCAGAATTATGACTTGTGAAAGAAGGTGGTGTGACCCCGAAATTGCAGCCTGCATCTGGCAGTCTCTCTTCAGACCCAACTTCAGATCTTAATAACTTTGGAACTATTTCGCACAGTCCAGTGATATTTTTATAACCCAGTAACATCCGTTTTGAGAACAAACTCCATGAATCAAAACACCAACAACATATTTCTGAGGGAAAATAAAAATTTCCAAAATTTGATTAAAAAAATGTAATACCTTAAAAGTTACATATTGTAGGTGCCCTCTATGCCAAATATAATTCACTCAAAAAGGGTATAAATTTTTTTGTGGTAAGCTTAATGTGGCCTAAACACACACAGAACTCATGTTGCCCATATCAGTCACACAGAGTTACATGCACACGAAAATACAAAAATTTGCAAAATTACCGGAAAAAACATGGATTTTCTAAGTGTGGTAGCACAAAAGGGACAAGTGGTATCCAAGCCAAATTTCACACACTGCATAAGTAGACCATAATGATATATATCTCAAGATTTCAGCATGTTATTGCAAGACATTTGTGTACAAAAGTTGACAGATGTATTTGTTGATGTGGCCATTGTTCCACAACACAATTTTGTAAAAACACATCGTAAACTGTTCTGCCTATTCTTATCCTCTCCCACAACTGTTTAATCCCTAGGCAACAACATACAGACAGATTAACACAACCTATCATTAATGTTTACTGCACCTTAACTACTAAAAATCAGTTGATTGTGCTTCGAACAGAAGTTCTCCCACACTTTAGCTACTGCACTCTGTACATTGAGTGACAAATTGGACTGTCTTCCTGACACTGTGGTAGGAACTGGAAATGCCATAAGAATATGTTCAAAAGGAATCCAACACCTGTCTGCCAAACGCAGCCAATGAAATGATCTTGCTCGTCCTGCTGGTGCCATGAAGTTCACAAATACATCACTTTCTGCTTCACAGCACTGTGCAACACATCCTAAGTACCATTTGTCATCATAAACAGCAGTAACATAGCAACCTGGTTGTATGTTGCTGCTTTTGCTTCTGAATCCTGAGTCAGACACACTGTGAAGACACATGTTGTGCATGAACCTATAGTTATAACTGGACAGTCTGCTCATTTGCACATTGTCAGAGTCTGCTGGAGAGAAGTGATGATGGCTCCTTGTGCCTGCAACAGTTTTAATGTGTTCTAGTCTGCTTTTTAGCAACTCTTTGACTGATTTCACCTCATCTCTCGAAACATAGAATGATTGTATGCCAGAGATATTTTATCTGCACCCAGGTAAATAATTGAAGAGTTGTTAGAATGTGACCTTCTGTAGGGTGCTGCAGACTAGCTCGTGATGGCATGCACTTAATGGTAGCACCAGCACCATCACATACATTTTTACCATAACTTGTTGTGAAAAAATTCCATTCTGCATGAATCTGAAATCATGGTAATGCACGCATAAATTTTTGAGATTTTTACAGTTTTTGCGCTGACTAGCTGCCCCATCACTGAAGTATTTCACAAAATGTATGTGAGGCAGCTTGTTTTTCACATATGCCATGACAGTGCAAATGTGGGCATGAACTGCAATGGCATCATGAATTAAACAGTCACTAAAAACGCACAGGTTCCTTACAGACACATCACCTGATTTACCTGTATAGTAAATCGCAAATGGCTGGACAGTTGCTTGACTGTTGTCCCAATTATATCCTTGGATGGCATCTTGAACTATAAATGCATAATTTTCAGAAAAGTCTAGTATTACTACAATTTCATTTTGTTTCAAATTATCTTTACAAAACTGGAGATAAGCCAATTGTACTGTTGCTGTGAAGCTATGTGTGGTCAGTTTGTCCGTTTTTTGACAATACATTTCAACAAAATTTTCCACTGTACTTTGCTTTGTTTCAAGACTTGTGCGATCCATGTGTGTCCATTGTTTATAAGAAACTAGTTCATCGTCATCCATAAGGAGTTCACCATACAGTTTGTTATTCAAGTGTTCTGCAGAATTTGCCTTACCAGGACACTTTTCACACCTGTGTATCATGCACTGGTAGGAACTGATGTCACACACTAGCAGCTTCATTGCACCTTTGTAATCCAGACCAGAATCCTTTATAGCAGTAAACATCAGCGTAGCATTTTGATGGGTCTCGCATACACGAACGTTGTGTGTGCCCCTTGCACTTACAGGCACAACCCATTTTGGCCGAAGATTGAATAAAGATGAGAAACCTACTTTGGTATTGGAATACTTTTCCTTGAATTCTACATATAGTTCTGATATGTTGCATAGCAACAGTCTTTTTTGCATCTGTACATGTACATTTCCCATTTTCACCATTTCATAGTTTATTTCTGAACTCAATTGCTTACCCTGAGCCAGCTGAAGTTGTGGAAGCACTCCTTAGGTTGCTTTTATTTTCCTAGCTTGCTTTACCATATATGTAGAAACATTGAATTCCTTTGCAGTATAGTCAATAGACCAGCTAGAAGGTGCAAGCTACTTTTTTCTGGCATGTGGATATGGCACATTTTTCTTTCAAATCATGCACAATTTTGTCCAAATCAGACAATTTCTGGCATGATTTCTGTTCCTTTGGAGCAGATAGTTCTTCCTCTTCCACCATTAGTGTGTCAGCTATTTTGTGTTTTAATTCCATTTGAGCTTATTGTAGTTTTCTTCTACCATAGCTGGGCCTGTCTCTTTTCCCAACTTTGTGTGTCTTCATGGGGGACAAACCAAGAGCAGTCACTGAAGTATTTAATTGTTCATCCGCTGTGGTTGTAGGTGGCTGATACTCTTCATCAATGTCATGTAAATTACCACAATATTCTTCATTTTTTAGCAGTGGAGCACACCTGGAACATAACTTTTGACCTGGTTTCATGTTAAGTCCCATGCACTGATTCAATTTCAATACTGATTTTATATCAAATATCTCTGAGGCTACACTTCACTGTCTTCTCATGAATCCGAAATGGATCAAAACAACTTCTTTGTAGGAAAGAATACTTATCCAGAAACAGTTTCATATGATGGTAACAAACACTAAAGTTTCCTGGAACTGTACTTCCTGTGCCCACAGGGTGTATCCCAGATCTCCATAGCAACAAATCTTGGTCCGATTCATCCAGATCATACAGTACAAAGTGAATGCCACATTTTGTTCCATATGTTGTTTTATGACATTCAGATGCTTGTGCTCTACCAAAACTGCAACTTGGATGAACAAAAGCAGTACTAGTACACTCTTCTGCCTCCATACTGACTTTCCACAACAGTACTGACCAGTCTGAACTAGAAATCTTAAAAACATGAGTAACCTGTAATTGTTGCTTGTTTCCTTTGTTGTTCCTGCCTAACAATGACTCATTTCTGTTGCCTAATGGGTCCCAACAATTGCTGCAGCTTTATTTGAAACAAGCTGTCTGCATCATCACTATTACTTGCTAAATCATTTTAAAAGAAACGTAACCAAATACATCTCTGTTAACTTTTATTGTACACAAATGCCTTGCAATAACAAGTTGAAATTTTGCCACATATTATATTATGGTCTACTTATTCAGTGTTTGAAATTTGTCTTGGATATCACTGGTCCTTTTTGTGCTACCACACTTAGAAAATCCATGTTTTTCCGGTAATTTATCAAATTTTTGTATTTTCGTGTGCATGTAACTCTGTGTGACTGATATGGGCAACATGAGTTCTGTGTGTGTTTAGGCCACATTAAGCTTACCACCACCACAAAAAAATTATATCCTTTTTGAGTGAATTATATTTGGCATAGAGGGCACCTACAATTACCTTTTGACATATTTATTTTCCCTCGGAAATACACTCCTGGAAATTGAAATAAGAACACCGTGAATTCATTGTCCCAGGAAGGGGAAACTTTATTGACACATTCCTGGGGTCAGATACATTGCATGATCACACTGACAGAACCACAGGCACATAGACACAGGCAACAGAGCATGCACAGTGTCGGCACTAGTACAGTGTATATCCACCTTTCGCAGCAATGCAGGCTGCTATTCTCCCATGGAGACGATCGTAGAGATGCTGGATGTAGTCCTGTGGAACAGCTTGCCATGCCATTTCCACCTGGCGCCTCAGTTGGACCAGCGTTCGTGCTGGACGTGCAGACCGCGTGAGACGACGCTTCATCCAGTCCCAAACATGCTCAATGGGGGACAGATCCGGAGATCTTGCTGGCCAGGGTAGTTGACTTACACCTTCTAGAGCACGTTGGGTGGCACGGGATACATGCGGACGTGCATTGTCCTGTTGGAACAGCAAGTTCCCTTGCCGGTCTAGGAATGGTAGAACGATGGGTTCGATGACGGTTTGGATGTACCGTGGTCCCCTCGACGATCACCAGTGGTGTACGGCCAGTGTAGGAGATCGCTCCCCACACCATGATGCCGGGTGTTGGCCCTGTGTGCCTCGGTCGTATGCAGTCCTGATTGTGGCGCTCACCTGCACGGCGCCAAACACGCATACGACCATCATTGGCACCAAGGCGGAAGCGACTCTCATCGCTGAAGACGACACGTCTCCATTCGTCCCTCCATTCACGCCTGTCGCGACACCACTGGAGGCGGGCTGCACGATGTTGGGGCATGAGCGGAAGACGGCCTAACGGTGTGCGGGACCGTAGCCCAGCTTTATGGAGACAGTTGCGAATGTTCCTCGCCGATACCCCAGGAGCAACAGTGTCCCTAATTTGCTGGGAAGTGGCGGTGCGGTCCCCTACGGCACTGCGTAGGATCCTACGGTCTTGGCGTGCATCCGTGCGTCGCTGCGGTCCGGTCCCAGGTCGACGGGCACGTGCACCTTCCGCCGACCACTGGCGACAACATCGATGTACTGTGGAGACCTCACGCCCCACGTGTTGAGCAATTCGGCGGTACGTCCACCCGGCCTCCCGCATGCCCACTATACGCCCTCGCTCAAAGTCCGTCAACTGCACATACGGTTCATGTCCACGCTGTCGCGGCATGCTACCAGTGTTAAAGACTGCGATGGAGCTCCGTATGCCACAGCAAACTGGCTGACACTGACGGCGGCGGTGCACAAATGCTGTGCAGCTAGCGCCATTCGACGGCCAACACCGCGGTTCCTGGTGTGTGCGCTGTGCCGTGCGTGTGATCATTGCTTGTACAGCCCTCTCGCAGTGTCCGGAGCAAGTATGGTGGGTCTGACACACCGGTGTCAATGTGTTCTTTTTTCCATTTCCAGGAGTGTAGATTGTTGATGTTTTGATTCATAGAATGTGTTCTCTAAGTGGATGTTACTGGGTTGTAAAAATTTCACTGGCCTGTGCGGAATAGTTCCAAAGTTAACTAAGACCTGAAGTTGGGTCTGAAGAGAGATTGCCAGATGCGGGTTGCAATTTCCGGGTCACGCCACCTTCTTTCAGTAGCCATAATAATGGAACTAATTGACAGGGGAACTTAAAATTTTGTACATGACTGTTCCACACTTGGCAGCATTAGTGTGCTAAACTGCAGCCAAATCTGAGACTATCAGCTGGAACATTTTCTCAAATTGGTTGAATTGACATGGAATGACCCATGTATTAATAACAAATGAGTTTTTTTTAATCTGCATACACATGTATCAAGCAACGAAAAATCCAGGATGGAATGTAAAAATATTAGAAAGGAAAGTTGCCACTCAACATATAGTGGAGATGTTGAGTTGCGATAGGCACAACAAAAAGATACACAATTATAGCTTTCGACCATTAAGGCCTTTGTCAGCAATAGACACACATACACACACATGCACACATACACTCACGCAAATGCAACTTGCACACACATCTGCAGTCTCAAACAACTGTAACCACATTGCAGTGTGATTGCAGTTGTCCTTGCCCGCAGACGTGTGTACAAGTTGCATTTGCATGAGGTTGCGTGTGTGTGTGTATGTGTGCCTATTGTTGAGAAAGGCCTGTGTGGTTTCAGTTGTCTGAGACAGCAGACGTGTGTGCAAGTTGCATTTATGTGAGTGTGTGTGTGTGTATGTGTGTCTATTGCTGACAAAGTCTTAATGGCCGAAAACTATAATTGTGTGAATCTTTTAGTTGTGTCTATCGCGACTCAGCATCTCCGCAATATGGCGAGTGGCAACTTTCCTCTCTAGAACACATGTATCATGTGTACAAGATCAAGAGAACGTATTAACGACTTCCTGGCACATTATATAGGCATTGGGTGCGTACTATAAGACATACCATCCAGACAGATCCAGTCTGACCCCAAATGCCAGAGCAAGTCTTATGCAAACATATGTTTATAGTAATTTTACTTTTGAAGAGCAATTTGTAGTGATCTTTATGATACTGGAAAGTGTGTACACAGTGTGAAGCAACTTGCAACTCTGAGGAGCAATATGTTGTAATATTTTAAAGCATTAAGTTAACCGGTAGCTGAGTGGTCAGCGTGACAGACTGTCAATCCTAAGGGCCCGGGTTCGATTCCCGGCTGGGTCGGAAATTTTCTCCGCTCAGGGACTGGGTGTTGTGTTGTCCTAATCATCATCATTTCATCCCCATCGACACGCAGGTCGCCGAAGTGGCGTCAAATCGAAAGACCTGCACCAGGCGAACGGTCTACCCGACGGGAGGCCCTAGCCACACGACATTTCCATTTTATTTCAAGGTATGTTAGAATTTCGTAGGTTATGTTAAAAGACAATTTATTGAGTTATGATATCATGATTGTAAAATATTTTTCCTGTCAGTTTCTGCTCATCCTTTTGCAAATCTGATAGTTACAAAATAGCTATGTTGAAACTTGTTATTAAATAAAATGCTTTTAGAGATCTTGGCTTGTGATGTTTTCTACAGTTGCCAAATCATACTGTTGACAGAGCTCCAAACAATGAATCTGCTCATATTCACAACCAAACACTTTCCAGACTCTCTGGTGAACAAGTGATCATATCTTATATCACAGAGAGTGTGCTTCTTCAGGCCCATTTTTATTGGACTGGAAGCAGGATTAAAATGGGTCCGTTATTTCGGAATACAAATAGTAGTGGGTACAATAGTGAAAACAGTGGGGACACAGATGAGCCAAGACATTGTGACTGCTGTCCACCATAAAATAGTGGTGACTGGAGGTGCTGTGGGCAAGTGACATAGTAGGGAAAGTATATAAGCATAGGAGAGGCAAATGAGAAACTATTCTGACATCAGTGTCTTCAACAAAGAGCACATATTGATGGCCGAGCACCCTGAAAAGAATATCTTGGAAATGGTGAAGCTAGTTAGCTGTTCATGTGCTGCTGTTGTGAGCATCACTGGTCAGTAAATGAATGGAGGTGAAGCCAGGAGTAGGCAAGAACATGTAAGATGTCTATGACTGATTACAGTAAATGTACAAAGGTTTGTCCACTTCATAAGGTTGGACAGGAGGCGAGCTGTGGAAGATCTGGAAACGGAGTATGGTACTGGTGCAGGCACATGTGGTTTGGAGCGTACTGTTTACTGCACACTGTCAAAGGTGGGGCTGTGTGCCGAACGAACCCTATGTGTTCCCATTTTGACCCAAGACATCATTGATTATTATCACTACGGATCAAGGATCTTTGAGATTATACTGTGGATCAGTGTAAATGTGTCACATGATCAGAATGAATCACGCCGTCATGCGCAAGGTCCATGATCACAAACCACCGACCAGTAATTGATGGGAATTGGATAACTTGTGCATGGACATCTTGTGCCATGTACCTGGAGGAACTTAGCAATGCCTGCTACAGAGAATTACTACTGTATTGCTTTCCAAATCCAGACCAGAATACTGTTAGTCACTTGTTTTGGCTCATTAGAGTAGTAGTAATGAACCTTACAAGGAGTACAGTGGACATAATTTTTTGTGTTCACTGACTTAGATTAAAATACCCATTGTCACACGAGTTTACCTGTGCAAGTGTTGCAGTTTTATCTTAAATATTAAATAAAATGAGGAAATATCGAACAGTGACATCATTGTAGATAATGGACCATAGTGAACGGGTACTAGCGAGCTCAGTAGACAGGCAGGAAGTCTGTCTGCAGAGGGTATGGGGAGGTGACTACACTATTAGAAACAATTATCTCAGTCATTATGGTATGAGCTGAAAGGACAGTCAGTACTTGTATGTATTAAAAGACAGGGCTAATAATCTCAGAAAGTAACAACCTACAAATCAGGAAAAGTTTTCTGGAACCATACACGTTGAATGTGGTGGCATTGTATGACTGTGAGACCTGGACTATGATGACTGGGGAGAGAAAAAGACTGAATTCTTTTGAGATACGATATTAAAGGCACTTCTTGGTAATGTGGTGATCTGCTAAATGGTTAAGAGTGGGAGGGAAAAGGAGTTTATGGAAGGCTATTGTAGAAAGAAGAGTTCAGATTAGTGGCCATGTGTTGACACATGAAGAACTCCTAAAAACAATAAATCAGGCATCTATCAAAGGTAGAACAACTACTGGAAGGCCATGACTGAAGTGCAGATAAAATAACAAAAGATATTGGCTGTAACTTTTACACAGAAATAAAAAAGAAGGCAGAAATGTGTTAGGACTGGAGATCAGTTGTTAACAAATCCTTGGTTTGATGAATGAAGGAGGAAATTGCATGTAATACCGGTATATAAAGCCGTTCTGATATTCATTCTTTATTTCCTGACCCTATCAGCTATTGGCAGGTATTATCTTGTAAAGCATGGGGAATTAGTTACCAGCTTCAAAGTACATATTAGGCCTGTAAGGGACCTTCCATTTGGTTTCACCTCTGGTTCCAGTAGTGTTGAGACACATTTTGTACCAAATGTAAATTTTTGGTACTTGAACATTAAAAACTACAAAAATTGAATCAGGTAATGGCTGCAGTGTTAAGAAATGTAAAAGGGGGGGGGGGGGGGCTGAAAGCTGTATCATTCAAGAATCAAGTTAGCCAAGTTGGCAAGCAGTTCTTTTTATTTCTTTTTATTACTATAACCGGTTTCGACAGATCTACGCTCTCATCATCAAATCTTGTAACATTATTATTTGTAAATGTTTGTTACAATACTGAAAGTCTCATAGTGATATTGCCTCAAATAAAATGTGACAGGAAACATCAGCTTGTCATGGTGTCAAGCAATTAGTGAATGCTGTGACATCAGTAACCTGTTGTATGTTTTAATTGTACATTACTTTATTTGTGATAAGCTGATGTTTCCTGCCATGTTTTATTTGATGCAACATTAATATGTGCCTTTCAGTATTGTAACAAGTATGTGCAACTAATGTTAAAAGATCAGATTTTGACAGAGTAGATCTGTTAAAACCGGTCATAGTAGCAAAATTAATAGCTAGTGATCTTAGGTAACTTGATATTTCAAGAATAATACAATTGGATAATATGACTTTAGTCATGGTAATAATAAAAGAATGGTATTACCTATTTCAATATTTTCAATTTTTCTGGACAACAGTTTATATCTACCATAAGTGAGCTTCAAAAAAATAGTATAATTTTGCTGTAAGTCAGGCAGAAGTATTCCACTGTAAACAAAGATATGACTGAACGGAAAGGAGGCAGTTAAGTGATGACCCAGTGCGAATACCCCACTCCTCTGTTATTGTAGAGGCTATGGCTTCTCTGTATTCTGACTAGTTGCGGACAGCATATAATCTAAATCCAGACATTCAAATGGAATCTTTTAAATTTTCCTTGTTGGATTGATTAAACTGAAAGCAAATCATTAAGGAAATTCTCTTCTTCCATTCTCCATGGGGAGTTGGGCAAATGTGCAACCCCATTTGAATAAGCCTCACTTTTGTTTGGTTTCTTGAGGGGCAGGTCACACAGCCTTACGCGGAGCTCTACTGTAGTTGACATTTGCAAAATTTAATGGTTACTTAATTAATGGTTATTTAATGGTTACTTAATTAAAGAGTATGAAGTTTCATTTGAAGAAAATGTGGAAAATCTGGGAGTAAGCATTAACATATGCTATTTAATCAGCAAGCTAAATAAGTGAAACTAATAGACCCTGGTGTAAATTTACGTTTAGAACATTTGCAGAATATCTATCCTTAATTCACAGAGTAGGCATGTAAATGCTTCTCGATTCACCTTAAGTTTATGTACATAAACATAATGAAATGCTAATAAATAAATCCTGCTGCTATATAATCAAACTGAATAGAAATTAAAATATCACATATCAAGAATATACCATGTCTGAATGACTATAAGCCTGCCTAATGGCCTTCAAATGATGAGTCCAAAACTTAAGTGAGTGTTTCTATCACCGAAAGCAGCAGTAAATTTGACATAGCCCAAAACACAGGAATCATGTCTGTTAGTTGAAGCTGTGCAGCCTCGTATTTTATAACATTTCACGCCTCTCGCAGGTGGACTAGCACTGAGGGCTCCTGGTAAGAATGATTCCCGATGATGACTGACCGGAAGTGGAATTGCACTCAGTGTCTCATGGCCTGTGTGGCTATGTAGCCCACAAATTCTCTCCAACATTTCACAAATATAACTCAAAAGATGTATTCTTTGATGCTAGTCTCTCTCCAGCCATTTAGATCTACAGGTCACATGCAATATTGAAGCAACAGGTTATCAGCAGTCAGGAAGCCTAAGTCAGTTGCAAAGTCTAACAGAAAGAAGAATGTTCTGCTCCTAGGTAGTTCGCACGGTAGATGTGTGGGCCAGCAGTTGCAGGAAGTGTTGGGGAGTGAGTACCAGGTCACCAGCATTGTGAAGCCTAGTGCAGGTTTGGCTCAGGTGACTGACAGCATTGGGGAATTATGTAGGAATTTTATGAAGGAGGATCAGGTAGTGTCTGTGATACAATACGAACAGTCAATGTCTATCTTCAAGAGTTGTGGGAACCGGGGTGATGCAAAACTTTTACTGGTGTGTGTATTTTAAAAAATCTGTTATCTAGTATGTTGCATTACAAACCGAAAATTTTCTATTTTCAACAAGCTGCAGCTTTTTCCAAATAGCTAATTCATTTGCTGATCAACTTCTATATCCTTTGCCATTTTACAAATGTACTAATGACTGTTCAAGAAAAGAGACACTTAATGCTGTATTCTGATAATTTGTATGCATTGAACGTGGTTTTCCATGATGCTAACAACATTTTGCAGGTCAAAGTACATATTAATGGATAAGACTAGTGTATCTTATTAGAGTTACGTTACATAACAATATGTATTCATACTGAAAATGCGTACTCCCATTGAATACATTTAAAGTAAGGTGAAACAATTCTTGCTTGACCACTGCTTCTATTCTGTCTCTGAATTTCTGAAACACCATAATAAGTGAAACTGATTTAACAAATATCGTTAATCATATTTTTTGTATTATCCATATAACTTTATCTTATCATCTATAGTAGGAAGGTTATGGTAGAGCACAAATAATTTTAGAGTAAAGAAGACCACTCACAGAAAATGGGAAGAATTGAGTTGTGAGCAGGAGTGCACATAACCCCCCTCCCCACACACACACATAAATTCACGTTATCACAGCACCCTCATCCTGCACTGCTCTCCACTGTTGGGAAACCCATGCATCACATACATAGCCTGTGCACTTTCCACGCCTCCCTCCCACATTCTTAACCAGCAAACTGGCTGTCTCCCTCCATGCTGCTCGTTATTCTCTCCAAATCCTCTGCTGCCTGCTGCCTCTCTATCTGTATGCCCTACCTCCCCCCCCCCCCCCTCCTCCCCCATCAACTGCAACCAACCCCACCCCAGTCCACCTGCCAAACTGCAATCCTGGCATTGTACTTCTGGAGCACAGAAGTTTTCGTGTGTATGGAGGGAAAGGGGGGGGGGGGGGGGGGGTGTTGTTCTCTTGCCCAAGAAAGGATTTATTCTGAAAGCTGGCTAGTTCTCTCTCTCTCTCTCTCTCTCTCTCTCTCTCTCTCTCTCTCTCTCTCTCTGTGTGTGTGTGTGTGTGTGTGTGTGTGTGTGTGTGTGTTGTCAATTCAAAGTTTCTGCTTTTCTATGAGTAATCTCCTTTGCTCCTAAAGTATTTATGTTATTATTTGCTTCGATTGTATTGATCCAGTATTCGCATTTGATAACTACTGTAATTATATCACATGTACAAACAATGCTCTAAAAATAGTTTACTGGATGAAATAAATTTACGGAATGAGTGGTGAACAAGAGCGTCTTTCCATTTTGATCAGAATTTCTGATAAAATGCCATTTTTCTGTCCTGTATCTAAAGGCAGCTTAAAAAAAAAGCATCAAGTTTGTAGAGGAAAAAAAAGATAGAAAACTTAAGTCCCCCACCAACCAAATCACGCATGTGTAGAACAATGAAGACTGGCTTGTCAGTTTCCATCCAAGAATGTTAAATTTGTTGAAGCTTCAGCCATATAGAACAAAAAATGAAATTCTCCTTCAAATACAGGCTAGAATTCCCCATCCATAGATCTAGAACTTTTTGCCTACTTTCTTGTAGTGTATGCTTTGTTTACAGTTTGTTCTTTGTAATTTGTCTTCAATTATATTTTTCTTACAGGAGAATGTTCCAGAAGAACATGAAAGTCCTGCCTATGAAGAAACTGAAATCAGTCATGATGAAACTGAAAACAGTCATGATGAAACTGAAATCAGTGAAGAGCCAGTGAGTAACATTAATATGAGCAATTATGTTTGTTAACTTTTGGAGGATATTTCAGAAACAATAAGTAATTTTATCAAGAAAGGAGAAAGAATAAATTACCAGATATCTTCAGCTCTTTAGTTAGCCAAACATTTTTCAGTAACTTTCATACAGTTTCAGTGTGTGTGAAGCTTTATTTTCTTTAAATGTGGGACGATTTTCTCTAGTTCCTGTGATATTATTTTAAGAGTAAATGATGTAATGCCTTTTAAGTGGTTGTCACTTTTAAGTATCTTACTTAAGTCTTAAGTCAACAGGGTTGCATTTTGTACATTTTATGGCCAGTCATCTTGTGTGGTTCCTTTTTTTGTGTTGTTTAGAGAATGGTTTAACCTTTTTTGTGATGTGACCACTATTTGATTTCATCAGTCTGCAATGACATTGCATCCTTCTAGCCTGTTACTTTAGTCCACTCTCGGGGCTTTCGTGGCATAGAGTGAAATCACATTAGCAACTGCTGCCATAATCCTTCCACTTGTAGCTGTGTGTGGTCTCTTGAGACAAATCATACGACTTACTGCTCTGTAGATGGAATTGGAAACATTTTGTGTTGGATTCAGATTAAATCTTTGCTCTGAAATCTGTCTAGACATAGAATTTGTTCACTATGTACCACTCAGAGAAGGGAATGATTGATGTATTCTGTGTTTTGTTGCTGCTGATCACCACACAGTGTACCAAGATTTTTGTCCACTAAATGTGATGCCCACTCCATCATCTCAGGTGTGCAAAATGACTGAGGCTGTCCACTATTTACTATTTGAGGTACCAGTGAGCTTCATGCTGTCATAGCATAATGGTTTGTTTTCCAACAAACTGATATTTTTCAGTGTAAAGGGTGTGGGCCTGCAGGCTGCTTTCTTTTGCTGAGCCATAGAAAAAAATCATCTCCGTCTATGTACATAGTCTGAAAGCCATCATATGTTGGCTGAAGATACCTTGCACCACTTGTAGATAATAGTCCGAGGTAGAAATGACTGACTGTATGCCTCCATGTGAGCCCTAATTTCTCTTATCTTCATGGTGCTTCTGTGAAATGTAAGGTGGTGGCAGTATAATTGTTCACCAATCATCTTCAAATACCATTCCTCCACTTTTACTCAGTAGTGTTCCTTGAAAAGAATTTTCCTTTCCCTCTTAGGATTCTCCTTTAAGTTCCCAAAGTACCTTCCTGTTATAATTCCAAATTATTCACCGAACTAGAATTTGATGACCTCTTTGTATCACCCTACTTGTGCATGGATCAAACCTACTGGTAACAAATCTAACAGCTTGCCTCTGAAATGCTCTGATGTCTTTGTTTAATCTATCCTGGTGGAGATTCCAAACTCTTGATCGGTACTCAAGAATCGGTCACAATAGTGTTGTATATGTTGTTTCCTTTACAGATGAACCACACTTCCCAAAAAGTCTCTCAATAAACTGAAGTCGACAGTTCCCCTTTGCTGCTACACTCATTACATGCTCGTTCCATTTCTTATCGCTTTGCAACGTTAGGCCTAGGTATGTAATTGAAGTGGCTGCATCAAGCACCACACTACAATTGCTATATTTGATCATTACAGGGTTGTTTTTCCTACTCATTGCATTAACTTACATTTTTCTACATTTAAAGCTAGCTGCCATTCATCAGATCAACAAGACATTTTGTCTTAGTTATCTTGTATCACCTAACAGTCACTCAACAAAAACACCATTCCATACACCACAGCATCATCAGCTAAAAGCCGCAGATTGCTTCTCATCCTGTCCATCAGTGATGATACTCTTCATTCTGATGAACACTTGCAGGTGACGACAACACACTGGGTTCTATCATTTAAGAAATCTTCAAGCTACTCGCTTATCTGGGAACCTGTTCGTGTACCTTTGTTACCAGTCTGCAGCAGGGTACCATGTGAAATGTGTTTCGAAGATCAAGTAATATGGAATCTGCCTGTTACCTTTCATTTGTGGTTAGCAAGATGATATGTGAGAAAAGGGCAAGCTCAGCTAAGCAGAAGCAATGCTTCCTTAATTCATACTGATTTGTGGACATAAGATTGTCTCCCTCAAAGTAATCGAGTATATTCCAGCATATAATATTCTTAAGAATTCAACAGCAAATTATTTTAAGAATATTGGTCTGTAATTTTGTGGGGTCCTTTCTTGCATCCTACTTATATATTAGAGTCACCCACACTTTTTCCCAGTCGCTAGTGATATTGCCATGGACAAGAGATTCGCGATAAATGCAAGCTAAGCAAGATACCAGTGCCCTAGAGTACTCTTTGGGATTCCACCTGGACCTGGCAGCATATTGGTTGTCAATTCTTGCTTGTAATTCTGGCACTGGTTTCTCGAGGCCTGTTTCTATGTCCTCCATATGGGGTTATGTAAGATGGTCAAACAATGGTATGTTTGTATGATCATGTATGAAAGATTTCTTACACAAAATTTAAAATTTCAGCTTTCCATTTACTATTTTCCACTGTCACACTAAACTGGTCAAATAATGACTGGATAGAGCCTTTCAGCCAATTGACAATTTTATGTAGGACCAGAATTTCCTTGGGTTCTCGGCAAAATCTTTTAACAATGGTAGCTGATATATCTTTCATGCATTGTTCATTTTACAGACACATGAATCTCTACTGACTCATCCCTGTCATCATTACACATTCTCTTTTGAACCAAAAATGCATCAGTCTTTTCTTTCTTACCATATCCTGAATATTATTACTGAGCTACAGTGGATGTTTTCTATCCGTAATCCACTTATCCGGCACAGACTTCTCCAGAGTGTTATTTACAGCCTGTTTTACTTCTGCCCATAATTGCTCTAAACTAATCAGACTGGAAGTAAATGGTGTCCACTCATTGTATAAGTGGGATACTAACAACTGCTTTCATGCTCTTTCTTACAAAAATACTCCCCCGGTGTTGTTTGATGGATTTATTAATTGTGGTAATCATCATTGCTGTGATAATATCATGGTCACTATCCCTGCCTCTATACTGACACTGTTGATATGGTTAGGCCTGTTTATACCTACAATGTCTAAAATATTTTGAATGCTTGTGAGCTGTCAGATTAGTTGCTGAAGATAATTTTTTTGAAAATGGGTTCATAAGTACTTTGCAAGACTGCCTGTCTATACCCTCTGCAGCAAATCCATGGATGTCCCAGTCTCTACTCAGAAGACTAGTCCCCTCCAACTATCGTTTCATGATATGGGTGTTAACTTGCTACTGACAGGGGGACGCCACGACTTTAGGATCACAGATTTGCTTGAAACGCTGTACACCTGTAGTAGACCATTAAAACAGTATAATGTGGAGGTAAGAAGTGGCATTTCCAAGAAAATCACAAGAGAAGTTTTACACATATGTTACGTGGCGTATGTATCTGTGTGTAGATGCTGGACTTTGGAGTTCATGGTGGTTAAGTGTTTAGCGTTCGAGCTTCTTCTGACAAACATGTGCGAGGCAATGGTTCGATTCCCACTCATACTTAATTTTTAACCTTTATTTTTTTCATCACTGCTCATTTTATTTAATTTATGACATTTCAGAGGTAATACAATTAAAAAAAAAAAAAGACTGTCGAAAAGTAAACAATGAAACGCATAGAGCTTTTCTGTCACGATTTACAAAATCCCTTATACTTCCAATCTGGTAAGGTACCCGGAACTACTTTGCACATCAATACTTCGAGCTGCAAACACAGACTCTGGCCCCATCTGGCAGTTAACCTGTGTAGTGGTGAGACGTTGCTAATGTAGCAAGAACAAATAATGTAGATGCAGTTTTTTTAAATATCACAGAATTTACACTCCTACTATGAAAATTAAGTTTCAGCAGGAGTGAACTGTCACCTCACACACACTAATCTTACAATGCTCGAATACAAACCATATAACCACCATGAACTTAAATGCCCATCACCTACACACAGATACGTAATCCACACAATAGGCGCATAAAACAGCTCTTGCGATTTTCTCAGAATTGCGACAGTATTACTAATTGCTCATTATGTTGTGTTATGGCCTGCTAAAGGTGTACAAAGTTACCCATGATCCCAGTGTCAGGGCCTCTCTTTGTAAGAGTAGACTTTCTTCGAATGACTCTAAAAAAGTCAGGGCGTGATTGAATGGCGGGTAAAAATGTTCAACAGTTAACTTGATTTTACCTAGAACTGTAATATGCATACAGATAACTTCACTGTCTCACGCAAATATGACCTCAGTAGAGACAACATGTTTGCCGACTGTAATAAACACTCCTCCTGGCATCTAATCTGTCTTTCAGGCATATATTCGATGACTTCCTAAATATTCCCAAGCTTTCTACTTCAGTTTCAGCCAGGTCTTGGTCCTGAGAAAAAATTGAGTGTGACAAATTTCTTGGAGGGCAGTAAATTCGATAACTTTGTTACAAATACTTTGACAATTTAGTGATAATATTTTTACTCTGCATGCGGTTTGACTTCACTATCTGCCTGTGGATTGGCAAGTGTTCATAAGAGCGCTTCAAACTACTGCCTAGCCACCTGCTATGTACTCTGCTACCCCAGTAGCTGGCTCCTTTGTGTAGTGCTCCCCTTTTCTATCAGTTATTCACCTGGTAACGAAGGTCTAGAAATCAGTCTATCAAATCAGTTCTCATGTAGTGGGTTTCCGTTCCAATGATAGAAAAAAGGAAGGAAAGTGAACTGTACCATTTGTATGTAGGAACACTGCAATAACAATAAACAATTCACGAGGCATGTGGAGGAACTCTGTCTCTTATCTCAGGGTAGCCCACTCTGTCTGTCTCTCCAGGAGACTAATTTCCATCAGTCGTATACCCCTACTAATTTCCATCAATCGTATACCCCTGAACTCCGAGGCTATATCCTGCCCAAAAAGGACGAAGTGAGTGGAGAGTGAGCTAGAGAAGGCATAGGTATTTTTGTCAGTACTGACTATCACTCCTCACCACTCTCCTTACAGCGACGTTACAAGCCGTTGCCATACCAGTGCAGGTGTGTCATCCATTGATGATTTGTTCCCTTTACTTGCCCCATGTGATGTGCTCAATCATGAGGCCCCAACCAAACTTATCATACAGCTCCCCCACCACTGTGGTGATTTTAATGCACACAATGTGCTTTGGGGCTCTGCAACTACCTGCCCCAGTTGTAGAGAAATTCAGAGGCTTCTTGTTTTCTCATGCAATTACTTGCTAAATACGGGATAGAACACACATTTATGCATAGCAACTGGGTCGTTCACTGCCATTGATCTCTCACTTAGTACTCCAGCTCTTGCTCACACTTCTCAATGGGAAGTGGTGGACGGCTTGCATGGAAGTGATCACTTTCTGATCTGGATTCGTCTGCCAGTTGGAGTGGAACCCGAAAGGAAACTGCCATGATGCATGCTTGGTAGAGCAGACTGCAGACTTTATGGCTAGTTGGCCCAGTTTAAACGTTGTGCCAATGTCGAGGCATGGGTGGATCATAATACCAAAATGATCCACCACGCCACTGCAGCATCCGTTCCGCAAACCCTGAGACAACAGAAGAGGCAACCTATCCCTTCGTGGAGTGACGAATGTCACTCTGCAATCAGGATTAGGCGTGTAGCTTCGCATAGGTTCAAGGTTTGGTAGCCTTTTGGCGAGGGCAAAGTGTCACTGAATTATTCGAGAGAGCAAGAACAGGTTGTGCCAACAGTTCCTGTACACCATTAATTGTTCCAGAAAGAGTTGTGTTGTGTGGGAGACCATCAAGAGAATTTGTGGGAGTGGAGGGAGGTGCCCCATGACTGCTGTAATGGGGAACGACACTCTCCAAACCATTCCACGGGACATTGCCCAGACCCTGGCAACCTGTTTTGCCATAGTTACTGCAACTGCCAGTCAGGATTCAGGCTTCCAGTGCAATAGAGTGGTTGCTGAGGGGCATAGTACAGACTTCTGGTACACTACTGATGAAGATTACAACTGCCATTATGCATGTTCGAGCTGGATTCTGCATTGTCTGCAGCCTACGTCCCCTGGTCACAAAAGAACCTATTACAGTATGCTGCATCACCTCGCAATTTTTAATACAGTTTTGACGTTGTGTCACTTTCCCAACTAATGGCATGAGGCAATTTTAATTCCTCTCTTAAAACCTGGGAAAGACCGCACATCCCCGAGTAGTTACTGTAGTGTTGTCCTCACTAGCTGTGTGGGAAAGACCTTGGAGCGGATGGTCAGCTGCCGCCTTGTCTCAGTCTTAGAATCCAGGCGCCCCCTTAGTCGCTTTCAGTGTGGGTTCAGGAAGTACCACTCCACCTTTGATAACCTGGTCCTTCTGGAGGTGGCTATACAACAGGCTTTCCTATGCAGACATCACCTTCTAGGTATATTTTTTGACATTGAGAAGGTCTACGATGCTACTTTTAGGCATCTTATCCTCGAGCAGCTTCACAATTATGGTTTTCATTGTTGCCTTCCTATTTTTATTCAGTCCTTCCTCTCGCCATGATATTTTAGATACTGATTTGGTGATGTCCTGTCTGATTGCTTTGAGCAGGAGAACGGTGTCCCTCAAGATAGCGATAGTGTGACTGTCTTTGCAATAGCTATTAATTGCATTACGTCCATATTGTTGTTTGTTTGTGCATGACTTCTCTGTTTTTGCCCTTCCTCAGGCCTTGCAACAACATGTCAGGTGCTACCAACTCTTCGACATTTGGATGAATGGGTCAGGAGAGTGGTTTTAAGTTTTTCACCAAGAAGTCGTGTGTGTTCTTTTTAACTGTTCTCATTCCATTTTAAACTTTCCTGAGTTGAGGATAGGTATTGAATAGAATTGGGGAGAAGAGGAGTTTGTGGCACAACTTGACTAGAAGAAGGGATTGGTTGGTAGGAAATGTTCTGTAGTGTCAATGGATCACCAGTTTAGTATTGGAGGGCAGCGTGAAGGGTAAAAATTGTAGAGGGAGACCAATAGATGAATTCACTAAGCAGATTCAGAAGGATGTAGGTTGCAGTAGGTACTGGGAGATGAAGAAGCTTGCACAGGATAGAGTAGCATGGAGAGCTGCATCAAACCTGTCTCAGGACTGAAGACCACAACAAAAACACGAGTTGAGAATGAGGGACACTTTCCTTACTTTCAAAGACATAAGTGAGTTTTCTGGGCCTCACATTTGACTTTAAGCTTTTGTGGTTACCACATCTTCAGGACCAGAAAAAATGAAGTATTTTAAAATGTCTTAGCCACAGTACATGGGGAGCATACAGGGCTTGTCTGCTCTGGTTTTACAGGGCATTTATATGATCTCGGTTCGATTATGGGTGCACGGTGTTTGGGTCTGCAAGACCCTCTTATTTAAAAATGCTAGACTTGGTGCACCATGAAGGGATTCGGTTGGCCACTGATCTGAATAGAACAAGCGCCCATACCATGTGTCTGTGCTGAGGCTGGTGCACCGCTGCTTCATATCAGGTGATGGCTACTTAGGGGTATGCCAAGCATATAAAAGACCATCCACACCATACGCACCCATCTACCGTACCATTACTCAGCCCCCACTGGAAAGGCTTTTTTGTAACCGGCAACAGGCAATGAATCCCTGTGGGATTCGTGCACAAGTTTGCTTTCTAGAGATTGGTGTGGCTGGTCTTCACGTTCTACATTGCGGTTGGAGCAGATATCCACCTTGGCTTCTCCGGAGGCCCAGACTTATTTTAGACTTGACCAATTTTAAAAAAAGACTGTACGTCAGATTTTACACTTCTATCTCTGTTTTTTAAAGTTTTAGATATGCATCACAGTTTCACTGTAGTGTACGCTGATGGTTCCAAACAAGGGACTTCCCTTGGTTGCTCTGTCACCTTCCTGGCAAGTATTCCGTGTTCTCAGCAGCACTCTGTGTCATCCTGAAGGCACTGGAGCAGATGCATTGTATTCAGGGCAAATGGTTTCTCATCTGCTCTGCCTTTAGTGTCTTACAATTGTTACAGAACCTGTACCCAGCTTAGGAGTTCATATGGCTGATAATGACCAACTGTATTTGCTCCAACAGCAGGGTAAGCAGAATTCACTCTGCTGGGTGACAGGTCATATAGGGATATGGGGAAATGAGCAGGCTGATCGAGCTGCCGAGGAGGCCTGCCGAGGACGGGATGTGCCACAGTGTCCTATTCCCTTGCAGGCTGTCATTTCTGCACCACACAGGAAGTTGTGGGATGAGGAATGGGTGGTGGTGACAGCCAGTAAGCTGTGGTGTGGGAAGTCAACAACCTGGCCATGGTGTTCCTCCTGGCAGCTACTCAGGCAGAATGAATTGCCCTCAAACATTGTAGAATTGGGCACTACCCTCACACACATAGCCTTTTACTCCAACAAGAGGATCCCCCATTTTGTGAAGCTTGTGGCATGCACATCTCTATTCACCATATTTTAACAGAACACATTTTATACCATGGTGCAAGAGCAGAAGGAAATATTAGTGAGGATCTGCCCTCTGTTTTAGCTGATGATGAGACAAGTGTGACTAAGGTTTTAAAGTTTTGTGATGTGTGTGGACTCTGGCCTAACATTGTAGGGTCGAGGTTTTAGTGTGTTGCCCAGTAGCTGGCTCCTCCTTTTTTCTTCTTGCAGTCAGCCAGCCACATACATTTGCTCTGTTGTTTTAACTCCTTATACCACTTTCATCCTGTTTAGTTAATCTTTTAATATTAACACAATACTTCGTTTCATGCTTCTGTGTGGTTACACACATAGTTTGCCAATTTTTGTTATCTTTGTTGTCTGTGCTGTTTTATCTTCCTGTTTTGTGTATTTTACCGACACTTCATCTCAATGTGTTTTTATGCGGGCACTGAAGACCTTGTTGTCGTGTGCCCACTACAAACATCTCCACTCATAACAATAAACATAAAAAGTAAGTCAGCTGTATGCGTGGGAGGAGGGCACAATACATACCCAGAGTTGTGACGAATTTACTGTACAATAACACACAGTAATATAACTGAGATTACAATACAACTTGAACCCACAACTGGCTACCGCCTGCTTAAGATTCAGGTTCATGTGTAATCAGAGTATTGTGGTACATAAGTATATCAGACCACCCTATATATTCTTGACAGTGGCAGTAGGTGTTGATCTGCAGTGTATGGGAACTGAAGGAAACTTCAGAAGCTGAGACCGCTAAAAAAGCAGTTTCGACAGAGCTGTGGTGTTATCATTGGATCTTCTAAATGATGAGCAGTAGTTGATTGGGAACGTGATTTACAATCATAACTTGATAAATTGTCTTGTAACACAACCTACAGAATTATAATGTACCTTATGCTTTAAAATATTACAACATAAGGTCCATCAAGAGCTGCAAGTCATTTCACTTTGAATATATACTTTCGACTGTCATTAAGATCACCACAAATTGTCATGAGAAATATAAAATGACTATATACAGAAAAAATATTACTGTATGATGCTGGTTTCAAGAGTCCATGTTTACCACGAGCTGGGCTACACAGAAGTGGTACAAACATAACAACAGCCACTTAACATCCACCAGCTGACACTGTGGTGGTTGACTGGATTATCATCTTGTATACAGCATAAATATATATAGGCATAATTGCACATAATTGTTAATTCATTATTAAGGACCGTTTTTAGTTACATTTATATATAATTCAGATTAGAGAACTCTAGAAATTTTATGTACAAGTAAAGTACGTAACCGATAAATTTTTATAGGATAAAAACATTTGACATGTATTACGTAATGAAGAAACTATTAGGCTCGTAGTATGTTAAACAGAGACAAGAACTTAAAAAGAAAGTTATCTCCAAGGGAGGATATTAGTAATACGATTAATCTGTGTCATCTTTGTCATTTATATCTCGATGCCCGCAATTGTTTCGATTTTCTCATCATAATGGCTAGACAATATATTTGATCTTTTTAATTTTTATCTGTTAAGAAATAGTGCTATACACACAACATTATATACAAATTGACATTATAAAACAGTAATATAACCTATTTAATGCAATTTTAACCATAGTAATAGGTTGTTCATCTGGATTGCATAGGTACGTCCAATGCCGGATTTACGTATAGGCCTACTAGGCAAGGGCCTAGGGGTGGCACCTTAATGGGAGGTGTCATTTTTTCCTCCATACTCATTTTAACCTTTTTACATTTTAAAATAAGTGCACTTACAGACGACAAAAATTTTTGATATGGTAGTTAAACAGCTAGCTAGTTTAAAAAAGACTTAAGAATCAAATTTGACAATAAAAGCTTGGAAATATACGTAGTTTACTTGGTGACTGAATGGAAATTTAACATTGGATTTCTGTCTGGTATCATCTTCATGATTGTTCAAAAAATTTAAGGTAAGCTGTCAGGATGGCAATTTACAATACAATGTTTGAAATCTTATTATTCCGAGAGTGTTGTGGGCTTCTGCTTAACCCTACCATATACTCCCTGTGAAAAAACCGAGATCCCTGAAAAGCTGTGATAAACTAATAAGCAGTTTCTTAAATACTGTAACATGTATGGGCCTTTGTATGTAAAACTCGACTCTACTTAAATTTCTTGTAGAAAGTACCAGGAAGTATCAAGTCAGCCCTCCACTACTGTAATTAATGTGGAAGGTCTGTGTTCGTCAATATCTGAGGTTTGATTTAGTGACACCCTTTAACAGAACATGTTGATACTGGAAATGTTTTACATTTTCAAACAGACGTTCATACGAAAAGAACATAAACAGAATATCTAATAATATGTGAAATACACTTCACAACAGTTTAAAAATTTTATTTGTTTGTTTACTTAGTTGCTTATTTTGGCGAAGAAAGAAGAAACCAACTTTCATTTGTCTCATTTATTGTGCTGTAGCCTGCATGATATCAAAGTTCTCACTCTGTGCAGTCGAATAGTACATGGCATTGCAAATTTTATATTATACTTGTTAACTAAGCTTTTTTTCATTGACGAAAGTTTATTTTTATTTTATGTTGCAAAAAGGGGCATTTGCGTGTACACATAACAGCAGTGTTCACACAAATGACAACACAAAACATCAACTACCAACATTACTTAAACTTTGTAGTCTGTCTTCTCTGCCCACAGAAACCGCTAAATTGTTATAAGAATAAGTGGGATAAGAGTCTATACAGCACACCTCAGTGCAAGATATTGCAAAAATTATTTGCTTTTTAAATTAGAGACGAATTCCAGCCGGCAGGTGTGCTTCTACAATGAAATTAAATTATTCTGCATTGTCGTTCTTTCATAGCACAGCTACGTTGAGTAATCCTGAGTTGGTAGGTTCATCACTTCGTGTTTAAATAAAAACTCTTTGTGCTTGTGTGCCGTGTTTAAAGTAAAAAGCTTTGTGCTCATGTGTAGTGTAGTACTGTATGATTGGAACTGGATACAGTTTTTCTTTCTTTCCTCTTACTATTTTTTTTTTCTTTTGTTTTGACTGTTGGTTGACTATTTTGTAAGTGCCTTAACATGAATAACAATGAAAAAAGCAAACGTGCAAAACTAAATGGGGTGGCATTTCGGAAATTATCGAAGGAAAGGTGAGAACGAGAAGCCAATGTTCTAAAAATTCTTGGCAGAGTAGATAAATTTTTCGCAAAAGATTGTTGCTGGTACGACTTCAAGCTCAAGTAGTGTGGATGATATGTCTGGCTCTGCAACTGCTATAAGAGAAGGAAATACAAACAAAACAAAAGTTAAAAATGAAGAAAAACAAATTCTTTCTGATTTCGAGTTTCACGAAAAGCTAAGTGTCGAGTCAGACATTACAAAAGGAAATAATCTCGTTAGTGTTTATCCTCCAGACTGGTGTGTCAATGAATCAACAGTCAACACTCTCTTGCAACATGGCACTAATCAAAATTGTAATGGTGATTTTTCTAATTCAAGAAAATCAATAGGCGATAAGGCCACTCATTTGAACAAAAATGTACATTATCGTAAACTTTTAAATGGTGAATCACCTTCGCTTGATTTTCTGGTATACTCCTGTAGCAGTAATGCTATTTTTTCTGCACCTAAACTGTTCAGTGGTAAGGCCGCGATTGCTACTAATGCTATTGCAGATTGGAAAAATATTTCTAATATTTCATCTCATCATGAGAAGTCACATGAACTCAAAAATTCTGTGTTATCACTCTTAACAATAAAAAAGTCACTTGGAACAATAGATAACCGTTTTGAGTCATATGCTGAAACAGAAAAAAAACGTACTGGTGCAGTGTGTTGAAAAGGGTGTTTGCAGTAGTGAAGAAGCTAACAAGTTGTGGACTTCCCCTACTGGACATGTTGAAAGATTCCATTCATTACATAATGGTCAATTTATAATGTCTCTTGAACTTATAGCCGAGTTCGATCCTTTTTTCACAGAGTACATTGAATGATATGAAATTCCAGGGAAGGGACATAAAAGTTGTCTTTCCTCAACTATCTGTGATGAAATAATAGAGCTTTTTTCTGAGCAAATAAACAGAATTATCATAAGTGAAATAAAATGGGCCAAATGTTTCTCTATAATAATAGATTCTACAGTGGACATTTCACATATTGATCAATTATCTTTCATATTAAGATATGTGAATGAGAGTGGTGAACCTCTTGAACATTTCCTTCCATTTTCACCAAACCCGGGACACAAGTACGAAAACTTAGCTGAGGCCGTACTAAAAGTCATGTCTACAAATTCCATTGATATTACTGACTGTAGAGGCCAGTCAAATGACAACGCAAGCTAGATGTCAGGAACTTACACTGGTTTGCAGGCACGCATTAAACAACGAAATCTGAAAGCGCATTATGTGCCTTTTGCAGCACATTCTTTGAATTTATTCAGCACCAGTACTGCAAGCTGTTGTCAGGAAGCTTGTTCATTTTTCAGTGTAGTGCAAAACCTTTATAATTTTTTCTCTGCTTCCACAGATAGTTGGGATAAACTTCTTTCTTTCATGAAACCAGGTAGCAAAACGGTAAAAAGTTATCAAAAACACATTGGTCAGCGACAGTGGGAGCGTGTGTGTCTATATGAAAATTGGGAGGGCGTTATCAATGCCCTCATACATATTGGCAATAATGTGTTTGAAAAACCACTTGTGTGAAATGAGGCTTCAGCTTTATTGAATCAGCTCAGCAGACTAGAAACAGTATTCATGATGATAGTTTGGAAGGAGATACTCCAGAGATTTAATAGTGTAAATCTGAAATTGTGTAAATATTGATACCTACTAAAATAGTGCATGAATTATATGAATCACATGTAGGATTTGTTGCATCTATTCATGGCATGTTGGACTAGTATGAAAATAAATCTATGGACATTTTGACTGAAATAGGCCATGAATGCACCTATAACAGATCATGAAAATGCAAACTTTATTATGATGAAGAAGTGGACTCTGAAGAAGTTTTTCTGACTGGAAGGGAAAAATTTAGAGTTGAAACATTTCTCCCAGTACTCGACAGTTTGTATGACAAATTAGTGAGAAGGAAGGAAAGCTATAGAACACTGTTAGACTCCTTCACAGTTTTCAGTAACCTTAAGAATAGTTAATCTGATAATATTGCTGAACGCGCAAAAAACTCCAAGCATTATATGACATAGATTCAGAGCCTTCCTTTCCTAGTGAATGTGTACATTTCGCATAACTTTTGAAATCTTCTGCAATTAGTGATATACCAGTCGAAATGAGTAAATTTTTACGAAAAGAGAGGTTACAGTCTGTATTCAGAATGTTGACATTGATCTTAGAATATTTCTATGTATTATGGCACTTACAAACTGTTCAGCAGAACACTCGTTTTCGGCTCTCAAAAGACTGAAATCGTAGCTGTGTTCTACATTGTCTGAGGAGTAATTGAATGCCTTGCCCATTATTCACATTGAAGCTGACCTCGTAAATGATAACCATGTGAATTATAAAGATATGATCAATGACTTTTCTGCCATCAAAGTCAGACGCAAACTTTGCAGACCGATGAGTTTGTCTATTTATTCATATTAGTTTTAAAAATTTTAGATTATGATGTGATTTTTATTGTAACTTAGAGCACATTCATTGGATTTACAAACTTTGCATTACCTGCTTATTTTATAAATGCCGATGGCAGAACGCGAAACTAAACCTCGTTTACGTGCAGACGTGACGGAAGGCTCCCGACAATACTAAACAATACCCGAATGACCCAGGCTGCTCAGCACTGTACAGTCAAGTCATACTGATACTGTAGTATATTACAACTGATGCGTATTCTTGGCGTCCACTGAAATCTATAGTTATGGCGGATATATACGTTATCGGAGAGCATCTAGCTGCACATACCCTAGTGCGTGTTAACTATTAGATTGGAAATGGAATTCCATGCTTCTTGACAGAGCATAGGGGAGATGTGGGAGACCTGCACTGCTGTACTGGGTAAGGTCCTAATGAAGGTTGTTTTCCGTTGCCTTCCTCTGACCGTAGTGGGGGATGAATGATGATGTTGAAGACGACACGATGACAGCCAGTCACCTCGGGGCAGGTGAAAATCCCTGACCTTCGAACCTGGGAACCCGTGCTTGGGAAGAAAGAATGCTACCGTGAGACCATGAGCTGCTGACAACTATTAGATTTAAAACAAATTTGATTTTTCCACACTAGTTTGTAAAATTATGTACGAGGGTAATCCCAAAAGTAAGGTCTCCTATTTTTTTATAAGTACATAGACGCGTTTATTTGTACAATGGCTTACATTAGTTTACAGCTTTAACATTTAGCTGTTTTTCGACATAATCACCATTTCTGCCAATGCATTTTTGTAGATGCTGTGGCAATTTTTGTATGCCCATGTCATACCAGCTTGCCGCCGTGCTGTTCAGAAAGTTATGAACCTCTTCGTTCACCTCGCCGTCGGAGCTGAATTGCTTTCCGGCCAAATGTTCTTTTAACCGAGGGAACAGGTGATAGTCACTGGGTGCCAAGTCAGAGCTATAACGGTGGGTGGGTCTTTATGTTCCACTGAAACTGTTGCAGGAGAGCAATGGTTTGCCGAGCGTTGCGTGGGCGAGCGTTATCATGGAAAATGTGTACACCCTTGCTCAACATCCTTCTCCTCCGGTTCTGAATTGCCCATTTGAGTTTTTTCAGAGTCTCACAGTACCTGTCAGCATTATATGTGGTCCCAACGATTCAGCTCCGACGAAGAAGTGAAAGAAGAGGTTCATAATTTTCTGAACAGCGTGGCGGGGAGCTGGTATGATATGGGCATTTAAAAACTCTCCACAGCATCTACAAAAAGACATTGACAGAAATGGTGATTATATCGAAAAATAACTAAATGTTCAATATGTGAACTGATGTAAACCATTGCGGAAAAAACAGGTCTACGTACTTATAAAAAAATAGGAGACCTTACTTTTGGGATTACCCTCGTAATAGCAAATCGAGCTCTGTGTTTGTTCACCTGTATTTAGTTATTAGTTTGTGCATCGAAATCTCTATTTCATTTTCATGTCTTACACTTTCCTATAGATTCATGTATTAATACCAAACATGTCTTTTTTTTCTGCTACACATTCAAGTTATTAGATCATAAAACTACAGCTTAATTTTAATTTTGAATGCATCCTTGTAAAAGTACATTTTATTTATAATGTATGACATGTTTGCTACAATTTTTAGATCGAAACACAACTTTTTTATTTTCATTTTCTACGGTTTCATGTAAAAGAACATATTAAAAGCAAATGTATAACAAAAATACATTGTCTTCTACACACTCTAAAGAATATCCGTGTTTTCATTTCTGTTGTCTTTCAACAGAAGAATGTGTTACCACAATGCAGTTTTTAGTTTGTAGTGACTAGACTGCTGATGCATCCTTCAGAACAACAAATAGCAGAGTAAAGAAACAGCTCACAGCGCTGCCACCCAAAATGGCAATTGTGAAGTGATCGGCTAATAGTTATTATTTGATCTCCCCCCTCACTGGGGGGGAGGGGGGGGGTGCACATATAATATGGTGTGTCTAGGAGCACAACATTTTTAAATCCCTCACTGCATACGTCACCCGATGTCTAGGTTGCTCAGTGCGGATGTGAGTTGAACAATAATTACCATGATCTATCTCATAAAAGTTAAAATGGTGTCTACTTGTAATTAGAATTTATAACATAAAACTAAGTAGGCTAGTTCATGGAAATACCTTACAATACAAATTATAAGAACAAAGTCATGCTTAAAACATAATACACTGTCCTTCATTGCAGAATTTCGGAGACTGTTTTATACATTAAATATGTCCAAATCAACAATTCAAAACTACTACAATATATTTTTTCAATAAATGTCAGGCCCAATACAAGTGTTACATGTCATTCAACAGCAATTTAAATTGAGACACATACAACTGCAATTTCCATTGACATCTTACATACATGATAAACCATGTACAAATTATGGCCACACACACACACACACACACACACACACACACACACACACACACACACGTGCAAACGCAACTTGCACACACATCTGCAGTCTCGGACAACTGAAACCACACTGTAGTGCTGAAAGCTATAATTATGTGAACATTTTTGTTGTGCCTGTTGCGACTCAACATCTCCGCTATTGGTGAGTGGCAACTTTCCTTTTTGATACACATGTATCATGTGTACAAGATCAAGAGAATGTATTAATGACTTCGTGGCACATTATATAGGCATTAAGTGCATACCATAAGACATACCATCCAAACAGATCCAAGGCTGACTTCAAATGCCAGGGCAAGGCTTATGCAAACATATGTGTATAGTAATTTTACATTTGACATGGCAATTTGTAGTGATCTTTATGATGCTGGAAAGTGTATACACAGTGTGAAGCAGCTTGGAACTCTGAGGGACAATATGTTGTAATCTTTTAAAGCATTAAGTTATGTATGTTATAATTCCATAGGTTATGTTAAAAGACAATTTATCGAGTTATGATATGATGATTGTAAAATATATTTCCTGTCAATTTCTGCTCATACTCTTGCAAATCTGATAGTTATGGCATAGCTATGATGAAACTCAGTATTCAGTTAAATGCTTTTTAGAGATCTTGGCTTGTGATGTTTACTTCAGTTGCCAAATCGTACTGTTGACAGAGCTCCAAACAATGAATGTGCTCATATTCACAACCAAACATCTTTCAGCCCCTCTGGTGAACAAGTGTTCATATCTTATATCTCAGAGAGTGTCTCTTCAGGCCCATGTTTATATGACTGGATGCAGGATCAAAATGGTGTCCGTTATTTCAGATTATAAATAGTAATGGGTACAATAGTGAAAACAGTGGGGACACAGATGAGCCAAGACATTGTGACTGCTGTCCACCATGAGATAGTGGTGACTGGAGGTTCTGTGGGCAAGTGACATAGTAAGGAAAGTATATAAGCATAGGAGAGACAAATGAGAAATTATTCTAGTGACAGTCATGGCTGAAATCAAGAAATTTACTGACATCAGTGTCTTCAACAAAGAGCACATAGTTATTGCCGAGTACCTTGAAATCAGCATCTTAGAAATGGTGAAGCTAGTTAGCTGTTCATGCGCTGCTGTTGTGAGTGTCACTGGAAAGTAAATGAAAGAAGGTTAAGCCATGAGTAGGCAAGAATACTTAAGATGTCTCTGCCTGATTACAGTAAATGTACAGAGGTTTGTCCACTTCATAAGGTTGGATAGGAGGCGAGCTGCGGCAGATCTGAAAACGGAGTATGGTACTGCAGCGGGCAGAAGTGTTTTGGAGCTTACCGCTTAGCGCACAGTGTCAAAAGTGGGGCTGTGCGGCAAACGACCACTATGTGTTCCCATTTTGACCCAAAACATCATCGATTATTATCACTACGGATCAAGGATCTTTGAGATTATACTGTGGATCAGTGTAAGTGTCACCTGGTCAGATGAATCACACTGTCACGTGCAAGCTCCATGATCACAAACCAACGGCCTGTAATCGATGGGAATGGGATAACTTGTGCTTGGACATTAGATGCCATATACCTGGAGGAACTTAGCAATGCCTGCTACGGAGAATTATTACTACATTGCTTTCCAAACCCAGACCAGAATACTGTTAATCACTTGTTTTGGCTCATTAGAGTAGTAGTAATGAACCTTACAAGGAGAACAGTGGACATAATTTTTTGTGTTCACTGACTTAGATTAAAATACCCATTGTCACAAGAGCTGACCTGTGCGTGTGATGCAGTTTTAGCTTAAATATTAAATAAAATGAGGAAATATTCAGTAACATCATTGTAGATAATGGACCATAGTGAACGGGTACTAGGTAGCTCAGTAGACAGGCAGAAAGTCTGTGTGCAGAGGGTATGGGGAAGTGACTACACTATTAGAAACAATTATCTCAGTCACTGTGATGTGCGCTGAAAGAACAATCAGTACCTGTATGTTTTAAAGACAAGGTTAATAATCTCAGAAAGTAACAACCTACAAATCAGGAAAAGGTTTCTGGAAGCATACATGTTGAAATGTGGTGGCATTGTATGACTGTGAGACTTGGACTTGATGACTGGGGACAGGAAAAGACTGAATTCTTTTGAGATATGATATTAAAGGCACTTCTTGGAAATGTGGTGGTCTGCTGAATGGTTAAGAGTTGGAAGGAAAAGGAGTTTATGGAAGGCTATTGTAGAAAGAAGAGTTCAGATTAGTGGCCAAGTGTTGACATATGAAGAACTCCTAAAGACAATAAATCGGGCATCTGTCAAAGGTGGAACAACTACAGGAAGGCCATGACTGAAGTACAGATCAAATTACAAAAGATATTGGCTGTAACGTTTACACAGAAATAAAAAAGAAAGTAGAAATATATTAGTACTGGAGATTTGCTGTTAATAGATCCTTGGCTTGATGAATGAAGGAGGAAATTGCATGTAATACCCGTATGTAAAGCCGTTCTGATATTCATTCTTTATTTCCTGAGCCTATCAGCTGTTGGCAGTAAAAGGTATTATCTTGTAGAGCATGGGAAAATTAGTAACCAGCTTCGAAGTTCATATTAAGGCTGTAAGGGACCTTCCATTTGATTTCACCTCTGGTTCCAGTAGTGTTGAGACATTTTGTACCAAATGTAAATTTTTAGTTCTTGAACATTAAATACTTCAAAAATCGAATCAGATAATGGCAGTAGTGTTAAGAAATGTAAAATTTTGCAATTCACAAAAAAAGACAGGGTCCCATGATTAGAATATCTGTGAGTCACAGATTGAATTGGTGAACCTGTACAAATACCTGGATGTAACACTTTGTAGGAATATGAAAGAACACACAGGCTAAGTTGAAGCAGATGTCAGACTTCTGTTCATTAGTAGCATGCTGGGGCAATGCAGGCAACATGGGAAGTTGCTTACATAACAGTCATACAGTCCATCTTCCAGTGTTGTTAAAGTGTGTGAGACACACATGCAGTTGGACCTACAGCAGGGCTTATTGGATGTACACAGGGTTGGGCAGAACAAATGGTCACATATTTTTGAACCATGGGTGAGCATCACAGAGATACTGAACCAACTAAAATGCCAAATGCTTGGAAATATATGCACACTATCCCGAGAAAGTCTGTTTAGTAAATTTCAGAACTTGAATATAAAAAAACTTCAGAATTGGAAACAGGTAAAGACAGTAGCATACTTCAATCCTGCACGTATCTCTGATGGAGGGACTGCAAAGACAAGCTTAGACTAATTACAGTGTGCACAGAGGCATTCAAGTAATTATTTGTCCCATGGTCCATACATGAATGGAATGTGAAAATGCCCTAATAACGAGTACAGTAGGATGTATCCTCCTCAGTGGTTTACAGAGTATGGCTGTAGATACGTCTTTTGCCAGTGTTGTATCCTGGGCAGTCAAAGGAGGTTGTGGCCATAGAGGAATGGCATCTGTTGTTGACAAATCGTCTGAGGTGTGTGTGACGGAGAAGAGTATTAGAGATGTGGAAACTGGAAATATCCAAAAAGTGACTTTCAGGTGACAATTAGAAGCCAAACAGTCTTTAAAACCTCTCTTTAAGTGCAATCTTTAAAGTCTTACACACTTATTTGGTGTCGGAGATGGTCCGCATGTATCAACCACTCCTGTGCATGAACTAGTCATAATGAAACCTAAGAGAAGTGTGATGTGAAATTACTTCAGTGAAAAAATATTCAGTGTACAAAATATGTGAGAAATGCTATTCAAAAACAGGCAGTGGAACTGTATATTGGAAAGGCCATTTAAAGTGATTACATACTTCTGAATATGAACAGCACAGGAATACATATATGAAAGAAGTGTTATTTCACCCATCCTCCTGGTGCCACAAGAATCTGGGAAAGATGTAACTTTCCATGGAAGTTTTGATGAGAAATACAAAGTGTGACTCTATGAACCATAGACCGAAAGAAACACAGGTTATTCTGTGAAATCACTGACCTTTGTAACATCCCATTCAATCTCATGCTTTAACATTTACTGCAGTCTGTTACATAAATGACTGACCTTTGAGACATCCCATTCAATCATATGCTTAACATTTACTGCATTCTGTTACATCAAACTATCTGTTACGTAGGCACCATTTCAATTTATTTTCTACACTCATTTTATGTTAGAGCATTCAATGATTAATTCCAATTATAATGTTGAGTATTAATAAGAATATGACTTCCTTTATATAAACGAATCTGCCTCACTGTATTTTTATTCAGAAATGATAATTATGAGTATCACCTCTCACTTTGGTTCCAATAAAGCCATCTCCATTACATCTATAGTGTGTATAGTTCCCAGAGGACAGTTGGATAATATAATTTTGATATTGTGTCAACCCAGGGGGGGGGGGGGGGGGGGGGGCTGACGACACCTGAAAGTTGTATTATTCAAGAATCAAGTTAGGGAAGATGGCAAGCAGTTCTTTTTATTACTATAACCGGTTCCGACAGATCTATGCTCTCATCATCAAATCTTGTAACATTATTATTTGTAAATGTTTGTTACAATACTGAAAGTCACATAGTGATGTTGCCTCAAATAAAATATGAAAGGAACACCAGCTTGTCATGGTGTCAAGCCATTGGTGTATGCTGTGACATCAGTAACCTGTTGTATGTTTTAATTGTACATTACTTTATTTGTGATAAGCTCATGTACCCTGCCATGTTTTATTTGATCCAACATCAATATGTGCCTTTCAGTATTGTAACAAGCATGTGCAACTAATATTTAAAGATCAGAATTTGACAGTGTAGATCTGTCGAAACTGGTCATAGTAATAAAATTAATTGCTAGAGATCTTAGCTAACTTGATATTTCAAGAATAATACAATTGGATAATATGAACTTAGTCATGGTAATAATAAATGAATGGCATTACTAATTTAAATATTTTCAATTTTTCTGGACGACAGTTAATATCTACCATAAGTGAGCTTCCAAAAAATAGTATAATTTTGCTATAAGTCAGGCAGAAGTATTCCACTGTAGACAAAGATATGATTGAACAGAAAGAAGGCAGTTAAGTGATGACCCTTTGTGAATACCCCACTCCTCTGTATTCTGACTCTAGTTGCAGACAGCATATGATCTAAATCCAGACATTCAACTGGTATCTTTTAAATTTCACCTGCTGGGTTGATTAAACTGTGAGCAAATCATTAAGGAAATTCTCCTCTACCATTCTCCATAAGGAGTTGGACAAATGTGCAACCCCATTTGAATAAGCCTCACTCATATTTCATGTTGAGGGGCAGGCCGCACAGCCTTACACGGAGCTCTACTGTACCTGACAATTTGAAAATTTTTAAGGGTACTCTTAATTAAAAAGTGTGAAGTTTCAAATGAAGAAAATGTGGAAAATCTGGGAGTAAGCATTAGCATATGCTATTTAATCAGCAAGTGAAATAGTCCCTGGTATAAATTTACGTGTACTGAAGAGAACTCCAATAGAAGTTCCCAGAATTGAATTGATAGGTAATAAAGTGTACCAGTTTAGAACATTTCTAGAATATCTATCCTTAATTCACATGGTAGGCATGTAAATGCTTCCTGATCCACCTTAAGTTGGCGTGCATAAACATAATGAAATGATAATAAATAAATCCTGCCGTTATATAATCAAACTAAATACAAATTCAAATTTCACATATCGAGAATGTTCCATGTCTGAATGACTATAAACCTGCCTAATGGCCTTCAAAAGATGAGTCCAAAACTTGAGTGACTGTTTCTATCACTGAAGCCAGCAGTAAATTTGACATAGCCCAAAACACAGGAAACATGTCTGTCAGTTGAAGCTGTGCAGCCTTGTGTTGTATAACATTTCATCCCTCTCACAGATGGACCAGTGCTGAGTGCTCCTGGCCAGAGTGATTCCCGATGATGACTGACCGGAAGTGTACTTGCACTCAGTGTCTCATGGCCTGGGTAGGCATGTAGCCCACAATTTCTCTCCAACTTTTCACAAATATAACTCAAATGATGTGTTCTTTGATGCTAGTCTCTCTCCAGCCATTTAGATCTACAAGTCACATGCAGTGTTGAAACAACAGGTCCTCAGCAGTCAGGAGGCCTAGGTCAGTTGCAGAGTCTGATAGAAAGAAGAAGGTTCTGCTGCTAGGTAGTTCGCACTGTAGAGGCGTGGGCTAGCAGTTGCAGGAAGTGTTGGGGAGTGAGTACCAGGTTACCAGCGTTGTGAAGCCTAGTGTAGGGTTGGCTCAGGTGTCTGACAGTATAGGGGAATTATGTAGGAATTTTATGAAGGAGGATCAGGTGGTGTCTGTGATACAGTATCCACAGTCAACGTCTACCTTCAGGAGTTGTGGGAACGGGGGTGATGCAAAACTTTTTCTGGTGTGTGTATTTAAAAAAATATGTTATCTAGTATGTTGCATTGCAAACCAAAAATTTCCTATTTTTAATGAGCTGCACCTTTTCAAATAGCTAATTCATTTGCTGGTCAACTTCTAAATCCATTACCATTTTACAAATGTACTAATGACTGTTCCATAATGATAACAACATTTTGCAGGTCCAAGTACAAATTAATGCATAAGAGTGGTGTATCTTATTAGAGTTACGTTACATAACAATATGTATTCTTACTGAAAATACATACTGTTATTGAATACATTTAAAGTAAGGTGAAACAATTCTTGCTTGATCACTGCTTCTATTCTGTCTCTGAATTTCTGAAACATCATAATAAGTAAACCTGATTTAGCAAATATTGTTAATCATATCTTTTCTATCATCTGTTTCACTTGATATTATAATTTATAGTAGGAATGCTGAGGTAGAGTGCAAATAATTTTGGAGTGAAGAAGACCACTCACTGAAAATTGTAAGCATTGAATTGTGAACAGGAGTGCATGGCCACCTCCCCCCCTACGATACACACACACACACACACACACACACACACACACACACACACACACACACACACACACATACACACTTATTCACGTTTCCACATCACCCTCATCCTGCACTGCTGTCCACTGTTGTGAAACCCGTGCATCACATACACACATACATAGCCTGTGCATTTTCCCCACCTCCCTCCCACATTCCTAACCAGAGAACTGGCTGCCTCTCTATATGTATGCCCTACCCCCCCCCCCCCCTGCCTACCCCACCACACAACCCACCCCACCCCAGTCCACCTGCTGAAATGCAATCCTGGCATTGTATGTTTCAAGCACAGAATTGTGTGTAAGGGGGGGGGGGGGGGGGCGGTTAGCAGGCATGGGTATGGGCAGGATTTATTCTGAAAGCTAGCTAGTTTTCTCTCTCTTTTTTTTGTGTGTGCCTGTTGTCAATTCATCAGTTCAAAGCTGCTTTTCAGCGAGTAATCTCCTGTGCTCGGAAAGTATTTATTTTGTTATTTACTTTCATTGTGGTGGTCATGTATTCTCATTTAATAACTACATTAATTATACTGCAAGTACAAACAATACTCTACAAATAGTTTACTGGATGAAATACATTTATAGAATGAGTGGTGAACAAGCGTGTCTTTTCATTTTGATTGGAATTTCTGATAAGATGCCATTTTTGTGTCCTGTATCTAAAGGCAGCTTAAAAAAAAAAAGCATCAAGTTTGTAGAGGGAAAAAAACCAAATCACGCATGTATAGAACAATTAAGACTGGCTTAATTGTCAATTTCCATCCAAGAATTATAAATTTGTGGAAGCTTCAGTCAAATAAAACAAAAAACAAAATTCTCCTTTGAATACAGGCTAGAATTCCCCATTCATAGATCTAGAACTTTTTGCCTACTTTCTTGTAATGTACACTTCATTTGCTGTTTGTTCTTTGTAATTTGTCTTCAATTATATTTTTCTTACAGGAGAAGGTTCCAGAAAAACAGGAAAGTTCTGCCAATAATGAAGCTGAAATCAGTCAAGAGCCAGTAAGTAACATTAATATGAGCAATTATGTTTGTTAACTTTTGGAGAATATTTCAGAAACAATAAGTAATTTTGTCAAGAAAGGCGAAAGACTAGATTACCTGGTATCTGCAGCTCTTTAGTTATCCAAACATGTTTCATCAGTAACTTTCAGCCAACTTCAGTGTGTTTGAAGCTTTATTTTTTAAAATGTGGCACAATTTTCTCTAGTTCTCTGTGTGACTATTTTAAGACAAAAAGCCATAATACCTTTTAAGTGGTTGTCACATTTAAGTACCTTACTTAAGTCTTAAGTCAACAGGGTTGCATTTTGTACTTTTTATGGCCAGTGGTTCATTTTTTGTGTTGTTTAGAAAATGGTTTAACCTTTTTTTGTGATGTGACCACTATTTGATTTCAACAGTCTGCATTGACAATTTACTTTAGTCCACTCTCGGAGCTTTCGTGGCAGAGAGTGAAGTCACATTAGCAACTGCTGCCATAACCGTTGCACTTGTAACTGTATGTGGCACGTGAGACAAATCACACGACCTACTGCTCTGATGGAATTGGAAACATTTGGTGTTGGATCCAGATTAAATCTTTGCACTGAAATTTGTCTAAATAATGATCACTGGCCTGTATTTCTTGCAAGGCATGATTTAACTTGTCGTTACTACAAAGCAATAATTAAAATCCCTTCAGCTAAGTGACCACTCGTAAGATTCCAATATCTGACCGCTGGACTGGAATATGCATACTGTTAACAGTTCAGTATACTTGCTCCATCTGGCTTCTCAAAAAAATCTGAAAAAATCTCCTCAACAACAAAATAGGAATACGGTTCAAAACACTGGGTCAAAACACACACTCCCAAGATATCCATGTAAACAAATGAAATTTATTTTTTCGAGTTAAGTCTTGCCGAGTCTGCTTTGCTCAGTGGACTCTGCCTCCAGGCAGCTAATGGCTCCACACTCTAAGGTGCCTCTTCTTTTCAGTACCTGCATGCTCGCCACAAGGGCCAACATACCTAGAATAACTGGAAAAAGGTACACAAAATTGCACTCGTGCACATGTTCAAGCACTTCAGATTCTTGTAGTCTTCCCATATATGCAAAATAACTGTGTTGAGCAGAAAGAATTATTAACTCTGTATTTTTTAAAATACCACCTCGACTCTACAGAGTCCATAACTTGCCAACTCAGCTGTGTGAGAGCTGCCAGTGGACTTCTTCAATTTAGTGAACTCCCAGTCACTCGACAAAACTAATGCAGCTTTAAGGTCGTTCAGCTAATCATAATCATGAGCTGTAATATAGACATTTCCATGTTTTTTTTTTTTTTTTTTTTTTTTTGCAAGCACTAAAAGAACTTTGTGCCAGGGTCTTCAGATGTTTCCTATTGAATGGGTGTTGGTAACTCCCAGCCATTATGGGAAATCACAAACTAGCCGTGCAGGCCCCAGCACAAACCATTTATGAGAATTAGGGAATGATCAGTGTGCCATCTGCAGGCTGGAGGAAACCTTCACCCGGATAGTGGCTCTGGTGTGCGTACACACAGTAGCCATCTGAAAGCACAAAAATGAGGGCAAGAAGTTCTGTGTTACACACCTCTTGTAAACCTGACATTGTCAGTTAATAAAATCCAGGATGGATGAAACGGATCGGCACCACACATTTGGAAGTCATTTATGGGACTGTAATCTGCCATGGCAATCTTCTGGCTTTACAACCTGGAAGTACTGAAGATGATACAGACACAGAAATTGTTTAGTATGTACCACTCAGAGAAGGTAATGACTGATGTGTTGTGTGTTCTGTTGCTGCTAATCATCACACAGTGATCCAAGATTTTTGTCCACTAAGTGTGGCGCACACTCCTCCATCTCAGGTGTGCAAAAAGAGTGAGGCCATCCACTATTTACTATTTGGGGTGCCAGTGAGCTTCTGACCAGAAGAAAATTGAGGATTTTCTGTAATAGCATGTTGGTTTGTTTTCCAACATACTAATATTTTTCAGTGTAAAGGGTGTGGGCCCGTAGGCTGCTTTCTTTTGCTGAGCCATAGAAAAAAATCATCTCCTTCTATGTACATAGCATGAAAGCTATCGTATGTTGGTTGTGAGGGTACCTTGCACCACTTCTTGACATTTTCTTTCCTGAGCCACTTGCAAATAGATAGAGGAAGAAAAGACGTGACTGTATATCTCCATGTGAGCCCGAATTTCTCTCGTCTTCATGGTCCTTCTGTAAAATGAAAGGTGGTCGCAGTATAATTGTTCTCCAATCATCTTCAAATACCATTCCTCTACTTCTTCTCGGCAGTGTTCCTTGAAAAGAATTTTGCCTTCCCTCTTGGGATTCTCCTTTAAGTTCCCAAAGTAACTTCCTATTATAATTCCAAATTATTCACAGAACTTGAATTCGACGATCTCTTCGTATCACCCTAGTTGTGCATGGATTGAACCTACTGGTAACAAATCTAACAGCCGGCCTTTGAAATACTCCGATGTCTTTGTTTAATCTAACCTGGTGGAGATTCCAAACTCTTGATCAGTACTCAAGAATCGGTCACACTAGTGTTGTATATGTTGTCTCCTTTACAGACGAACCACACTTCCCAAAAATTCTCCCGATAAACTGAAGTCGACAATTCCCCTTCGCTGCTACCTCATGACATGCTCATTCCATTTCTTATCGCTCTGCAACGTTATGCCTAGATATTTAATTGAAGTGGCTGCATCAAGCATCACACTACAATTGCTGTATTTGAACATTTCAGTGTTGTTTTCCCTACTCACTGTATTAACTTACATTTTTGTACATGTAGAACTAGCTGCCATTCATCAAATCAACTAGACATTTTGTCTTAGTTATCTTGTATCACCTAACAGTCACTCAACGAAAACACCATTCCATACTCCACAGCATCATCAGCTAAAAGCCGCAGATTGCTTCTCATCCCATCCATCAGTGATGATATTCTTCATTCTGATGAGCACTTGAGATGTTGAGGACAACATATTGGGTTCTATTATTTAAGAAATCTTCAAGCTACTCACTTATCTGGGAACCTGTCTGTGTACCTTTGTTAACAGTCTGCAGCGGGGTACCATGTGAAATGCGTTTTGGAAATCAAGTAATATGGAATCTGCCTGTTACCTTTCATTTGTGGTTGCAAGATGATATGTGCAGGGTGTATACGACCCGGGACAACTGGGAGATCCGGGAAAAACCCGGGAATTTTTTCATCTGGGAGAAAGTGGGAAAAACCCGGAATTTTTTAGAATTCCGGGAAGTTTTTATTGTTTTTGTTTTCAGTTAAATTTTGTTATTTTGACCGGCAAGAACCGATACTCTAACAAAGGATATTACTGTATACCGCTATGTCAGAATAATACTGCCACAATAAAACATGAACGAGAGAAAAAACGAAAATAAAACTTAAATTGCAAAGGAAATGCACCATATATAGCAACAAAACACAGTGCTCATACAAGCGTCTGCCAACAGCAAAATGTGTCAAAGGTTTTAGGAAGACTATGCAATGTTCCGTAACAACAAATTGCCTCCGGTGAGCGTGGCCTCACAACTGTTTACATTAGATTCGTTTTAGCAGTTACGAGCAGGATCATGCCTTCTCCCGCTTCTGGCTACAGAAATGTGGCTGTTGGCTTTGTAAGTAGTCGCAGCAAGCAGCTAGATGCTACCGGGAAAAATTCTACTGGGTTGCTCAAGCCGACAGATTCTTGCATGCGCAGCAGGCCCAGTTGTAGGAGGGGAGTGGGGGGGGGGGGGCAGATTCATGCTATTGAGGGAAAAAACCTTGTTTCACAAGCGACTAGCATCCAGTGCACGTTAGTCTATCGATTTTTCATATGACTTTGAAACGCATCCCTGTCGGTTTTTGAACACATTCTAAGTTGATTTCTGAATGAATCGTAAGTTGATTTGTGAATGCGTGCATAGTGTACATGATGTCTCTGTCAGGGGAATCCTCATTGCATGTAGAAACAAACTTTCCTACAGAGAAAAGGGGCTATACGAGCTGAGTAGAGTAAGGCCGAACGGATGAATGCCAACCGCTATCTGATTGTGTGGCTGATTGGGTTTGCGAATGATGAGCATTGTTATAATTACTATCTAAATCCATAGATTCAGACTACAGGAGTGGAAATAAACGAATAACAGGTAAGAAAGATTACGTATTACCTTCTCGGAGTATCTAAGAAAATGAAATTTTGCCAGAAAATTTTTGGCCAGATTGCTGTACTAGTAAGGGCCAGTTGTACAGTCCCCGACCAGCAGCCGGTTTAAATTCTATTCTGGAAGAAGCACGGAAAATGCGTTGTACGAACATGTAGCAAGGCCTAACCGGAGAATAATCGTGGGATAACTAAACCGGTGATTCTGGCAGAGTTAGTGGTGTTGACCTGCGAATAAGCTTTGTCATTGACAGGAACAGCTACAGAATTAATGATAATGAGACTGTTTGTTAGAACGAGGAAGGAGAAGAAACAGGGACATCACATAAATTATGGAACAATATGACGATTCCAAGTTTGTCTAAAAATTTCGTACTACTACTTTTTGCTCTCATACTTGAGAAACTGGAGTGTATGAATGAAGTGTGAAACTATTTCCTAATGTAAGGCTTTTTGCTTGTAGTAGGCCTAATAGGCATTTGATATTGGTACTTTGTGAATTATATTCTGTCGTTACAAAAAAGACCGTTTGTGCCAAAACAGCCTCATTTATTTGGTGTGTATTACAATTGTTGCAGTATTAGAAAGGGCTATTTTGTTTTATCTAGCAGAGAGTGACAAAATAGACGTAATCAGATCAGGAAACCACACCAGCCTTGGGTACTATTTGCATTAACAGCTTTTTCAGTATTAGACAACGACATTTTGACTTTTCATGTAGCAGAACATTTTACGAACTTTGATGAGGTAATAGATTCTTTCGCAGAAAGGAAAGCATGCCATATAAAGCTGCATCAAGATTAGAGAGAAAAAACTTCTAGGAGCTAAGGATTGAATAAATGTGTATTGTCTTGCTTGTCTCATGTCTTTACTGGGTTTATGTATCCTATATTTAATTTTATGTCACACAAAGCAGCAAGTTGTTAGCTGATAGGGAATAAAGAGTGCAAATTTTCTGAAGAGTTCTTTTATTTATTTATTTATTTTTATTTATTTATTTATTTATTTTTTTTTTTTTTTTTTGTATAGCGCGACAGCATATCAAACCGGCCAATTGTAAGCAGGAGAGGCTCCACAGGACATTTTAATTTTCACTGTCCTGAATATGGTTTGATGACATCCATTACAAAATATACACGTTTCAATTCCACAGAGCAAAGTCCAGTGACGTGCAATAGAAGAATGCTGTGTGAGGAGGCGAGGCACTGCCCTTTGGCACACTTACGACCAAATAACATGTCTTACATTTCCTCGAACACACATGTTTTATGCATCAGACTTTCAGAAAGATGTGCACTACAAAATGAACATATTTTTGAAAATTAGATTTTTTTAAAAATCAAACGCTCGAGGGAGTGGCGGGGTATTGCACCGGTTTGGAAATATCGTAGATCTGGGGCTGATGAGCAGAGCAGCCTGAGTTACAGTGGGGTAGCGGGTAGTCTCCACGTGACCCGTGTTTACATTTAGTAATTTTGCTGTTTCCTCTTCTTTTACTGCTCTCACGTCAAATGAAAACAAAACAGATTTCTGATTTCCACCTTTCTGACAGTCAAGCATTAATTGCATTGCAGAACAATGAAGTTATTTTTGTCAGTTTGCTAAAGAAATTTTCTTTCTAATTCCACACACTGTTCGTTGCATTTCAAGTGCACATTTTCAACTTCTAGCACGTACGGCATTTTGCCATAACAAAGAACCAAACATGAGATTACACAGTACTGGTACTCCAAGAAAATTTACATCCCGAAAACCACATTGAACAGCTTAATATCAGGTCATGGCCTACTTAACTGGAAATATGGACATACAAATGTGCACTTTAAATGTGCACATTTTAGTATGGGTCTCGAAATTCCGATGCTCCTGGAGTATCCTCTGATGTCTTGTTTCTTCTATGACATAATGTACGATCTTTTAATGTTTTACACGTATGAACATACGGGCTCCCTACGACATCATAGCTGCGTAAGCGCAGTGACGCCTGTCATCTGGCACTCTCTGGCAACGGAAACGAATCTATTTCTAACAGGTCACCGGAAAATATTCTGTATGGTGGTTTGAAAAGTGTTACCATCAAAGTACCATTCTGGCAGTTACAATGAAGCTATGTGCAATAATGTACGATGAATTTCTTAAATCACAGAGCATTTGACTCCCATTTAAAAATCAACTCTTTGATGACAAGCCATTTAGATGAATTTTGAGCCCAGAAGATCAGACATTTAAATTGTTATTAAAAATTTTATGATCACACTTGTGTGATATATCTTAAATTGCAATACACACATAAAAGACCAACATTGTATGTGAAAGCTTAGATTCTCTTGCAGCGCATTAATCTTACAGGCCAATATTATATGTGAAAGCCTTGCATTTCATGTAGAAACACTATATATATATTAATTTAAATCATCAACTTTTTCTGTTTGTGCGTTCGCACTACTTAACAGTGATGGTGCTATTGGCTGACTACATCACATGTCCTAAGCTCTGAATTCCCGCTGTCATCGGCTGGTGAGATCACATGACATGAGCTATGAATGGCTTTCAAAATCGCATCACAATCTCGATTGCAATGCTTCGGAAAGTAACATGCGGTGTTAGGTGGTATTCGAATTTATACTTTCGTAATACAAAAATATGCAGCGTACATGTTGCTGCACATCAAAGATCTTTCCAAAACGTGTTTTTTTCACTGTGTTTAGTTTTATAAAGTGCTGGGAAATTCTACTCCCGTGTATAAAACCATAATCATTCAAGGACTTATACAGTTCTGAGAGAAAATATACCGTCACTTAACAGGGAAAAAGTATGTTTTCACCTGGGAGAAAGTGTATTTTTAACCGGGAAATCCAGGAGAAATCCAGGAATTTTTTTTCCTTGTCCACATATACACCCTGCATGTGAGAAAAGGGCAAGCTCAGCTAAGCAGAAGCAATGCTTTCTAAATCCATGCTGATTTGTGGACATAAGATTATCTGCCTCAAAGAAATTGTGTATATTCCAGAATATAATATACTAAAAGAATTTAACAGCAAACCAATGTTAAGAATATTGGTCTGTAATTTTGTGGGTCCTTTCTGGTATCCTACTTATATATTAGAGTCACCCGCACTTTTTCCCGGTCACTAGGGATATTGCAATGAACAAGAGATGCACGATAAATGCAAGCTAGGCAAGATACCAGTGACCTAGAGTACTCTTTGGGATTCCGCCTGGACCTGGCAGCTTATTGGTTATCAATTCTTGCTTGTCAATTCTGGCACTTGTTTCTCGATGCCAATTACTATGTCCTCTATACAGGGTTCTGTAAGATGGTCAAACAACGGTATATTTGTATGATCCTGTATGAAAAATTTCTTACACAAGATTTAAAATTTCAGTTTCCCATTTACTATCTTCTATTGTCACGCGAAACTGGTCAAATAATGACTAGATAGAGCCTTTCAGCCAGTTGACAATTTTATGTAGGATCAGAATTTTCTTGGGTTCTCAGCAAAATCTCTTAACAATGGTAGTAGTTATATCCTTCATGCATTGATCATTTCACAGACACACAAATCTCTAGTGACTCATTCCTGTCATCATTTGCACACTCTCTTTTGAACCAAGAATGCAACAGTCTTTGTTTTCTTAGCATATTCTGAATATTATTATTAAGCTACAGTGGATGTTTTCTATCCGTAATCAACTTATCCAGCGCATACTTCTTCAGAGTGGGATTTGCAATCCATTTTACCTCTGCCCATAATTGCTTTACCCTAATCGTACTGGAGCTAAATGATGTCCATTCATTGTGTTAGTGGGATACTAACAACTGCTTTCATGCTCTTTCTTGCAAAAATACTCACCAAGTACTTCTCCACCTTTGATAACCTGGTCCTACTGGAGGTGGTTATACAACAGGCTTTCCAAGTGCCGACATCGCCTTCTAGGCATATTTTTTGACATTGAGAAGGTCTACGATACTACTTGGAGGCATCTTATCCTCGAGCAGCTTCACAAATGGTGTTTTCATTGTTGCCTCCCCATTTTTATTCAGTCCTTCCTCACGCCACAATATTTTAAGTACAGAGTTGGTGATGTCCTCTCTGATTGCTTTGAGCAAAAGAATGGTGTCCCTCAAGATAGTGTTTTAAGTGTGACTGTCTTTGCAATAGCAATTGATAGCATTATGTCCATAGTGAAAAGCCCTGTCAACTGTTCTTTGTTTGTGGAGGACTTTTCTGTTTTTGCTCTTCTTCAAGCCTTGCAAAAACAACGAGTCAGTTGGTACTATCTCTTTGATGTTTGGATGAATGGGTGCAGAAGAGTGGTTTCAAGTTTTTCGCCAAGAAGTCTGTGTGTGTTCTTTTTAACTGTTCTCATTCCATTTAAACCCTCTTGAGTTGAGGATGAGGGACGTTTTACAGGGCATTTGTATGATCTCAGCTGGATTATGGGTGCACGGTGTATGGGTCTGCAAGACCTTCTTATTTAAAGATGCTGGACGTGGTGTACCATGAAGGGATTCGGTTGGTGACTGTTCTGAATAGAACAAGCCCCCATATCATGAGTCTCTGCTGAGGCTGGTGTACCGCCGCTTCACATCAGGCGATGGCTACTTAGGGCTGTGCCAAGCATATAAAAGACCATCCACACCATACGCACCCATCTACCATACTGTTACTCAGCCCCCACTGGAAAGGCTTTTTCATAACCAGCAACAGGCAACGAGGCCCTGTGGGATTCGTGCACAAGATTGCCTTCTAGAGATGGGTGTTGCTGATCTTCACATCCTACTTCGCGGTTGGAGCAGATTTCCACCTTGGCTCCTACGGAGGCCTAAACTTAATTTAGACTTGACCAATTTTTAAAAAAGATTGGGTATTAGATTATACACTTCAATCTCTGTTTCTTAATGTTTTAGATACGCATCACAGTTTCACCATAGTGTACACTGATGGCTCCAAACAAGGGACTTCCCTTGGTTGCTCTGTCGCCTTCTGGGCAAGTATACTGTGTTCTCAGCAGAGCTCCATGTGATCCTGAAGGCACTGGAGTATATGCGTTGTATCCGGGGCAAATGGTTTCTCAACTGCTCTGATTTACATAGTGTCTTATAATCGTTACAGAACCTGTACCCAGCTGAAGAGTTCATATGGCTGGTAATGACAAACTGTACTTGCTCCAACAGCAGGGTAAGCAGATGTCATTCTGCTGGGTGCCAGGTCATATAGGGCTATGGGGAAGTGAGCAGGCTGATCGAGCTGCTGAGGTGGCCTGCCGAGGACAGGATGTGCCACAGTGTCCTATTCCCTTGCAGGATGTCATTTCTGCACCACACAGGAAGTTGTGGGATGAGGAATGGCTGGTGGTGCCGGCCAATAAGCTTTTGTTGAGGAAGTCAACAACCTGGCCATGGTGTTCCTCCTGGCAGTTGCTCAGGCAGTATGAAGTGACTCTCAAACGACTTAGAATCGGGCACTGCCCTCTCACACATAGCTTTTTACTCTGACGAGAGGATCCCCCATCTTGTGATGCTTTTGACATGCACATATCTATTCACCATATTTTAACAGAGAACATTTTATACCATGATGCAAGAGCAGAAGGAAATATTGGTGAGGATCTGCCCTCTATTTTAGCTGATGATGAGACAAGTGTGACTCAGGTTTTAAAGTTTTGTGATGTGTGTGGACTCTGGCCTAACATTGTAGGGTGGAGGTTTTAGTATGTTGCACAGTGGCTGGCTCCTCTTTCTTTCTTCTTGCGGTCAGCCAACCACATCCATCTGCTCTATTGTTTTTACCTTCTTATACCGCTTTCATCCTGTTTAGTTATTCTTTTAATATTGACACAATACTTCGTTCCATGCTTCTGTATGGTTACACACATAGTTTAGCCAGTTTTTGTTATCTTTGTTGTCTGTGCTGTTTTATCTTCCTGTTTTGTGTATTTTACCAACACTCATTTCAATGTGTTTTTGTGGGGGCGCTGAAGACCTTGCTGTCGTGTGCCCATTACAAACATCTCCACTCGTAAGAATAAACATAAAAAGTAACTCAACTGAATAAGTGGGAGGAGAGCACAATAGATATCCAGAATTGTGAGTAATTTACTGTACAATAACACACAGAAATATAACTGAGATTACAATACAACTTGAACCCACAACTGGCTACTGCCTGCTTAAGATTCAGGGTGATGTGTACTCAGAGTAACTCCAAGCATTATATGACACAGAATTAGAGACTTCCTTCCCTAGTGAATGTGTACATTTCGTGGAACTTTGAAATCTTCTACAATTAGGGTAGTGATATACCAGTCGAAATGAGTAAATATTTACCAAATGAGAGGTTACAGTCCGTATTTCAGAATGTTGACATTGCTCTTAGAATATTTCTATGTATTATGGCACTTACAAATTGTTCAGCAGAACACTCGTTTTTGGCTCTTAAAAGACTGAAATTGTAGCTACATTCTACATTGTCGGAGGAGAAACTGAATGCCTTGTCCATTCTTCACACTGAAGCTGACCTCTTAACTGATAACCGTCTGAATTACGAAGATATGATCAACTTTTCTACCATCAAAGCCAGACGCAAACTTTGCTGACTGATGAGTTTGTCTATTTATTCATATTAGTTTTAAAAAATTTAGATTATGATGTGATTTTTATTGTAACTTAGAGCAAGTTCATTGGATTTACAAACTACGCATTACCTGCTTATTTTACAATTGCCGATGGCAAAATGTGAAACTGAACATCGTTTACGTGCAGACGTGACAGAAGGCACCCGACAATACTAAACAATACCCGAATGACCCAGGCCGCTCGGCACTGTACAGTCAAGTCATACTGATACTGTAGTATATTACAACTGATGCGTATTCTTGGCGTCCACTGAAATCTATAGTTATGGCGGATATATACATTATTGGAGAGCATCTAGCTGCACATACCCTAGTGCGTGTTAACTATTAGATTGGAAATGGAATGCCATGCTTCTTGACAGATCATAGGGGAGATGTGGGAGACCCACACCGCCATACTGGGTAAGGTCCTACTGCAGGTGGTTTGCCGTTGCCTTCCTCTGATAGTAGTGGGGATGAATGATGATGATGAAGGCAACACAACGAGTCCCAGTCACCTTGGGGCAGGTGAAAATCCCTGTCTTCGACAGCAGTCGAACCTGGGAACCCGTGCTCAGGAAGAAGAACGCTACCGCGAGACCACGAGCTCTGGAAAACTATTAGATTATAAAACAAATTTGATTTTTCCACACTAGTCTATGAAATTATGTAATAGCAAGTCCAGTTCTGTGTTTGTTCATTTGTATTTAGTTATTAGTTTGTGCACTGAAAACTCTGTTTCATTTTCATTTCTTACATTTTCCTATAGATTCAAGTATTAATATCAAACGTGTTTTTTTTATCTGCTACACATTCAAGTTATTAAATCGTAAAACTACGGCTTAGTTTTAATTTTGAATGCATCTCTTTAAGTGTACGTATTAATTTCTAGTGTAGGGCATGTTTCCTTCAATTTTTAGATTGTAACACAACTTTTTTATTTTAATTTTCTACGGTTTCATGTAAAAGAACATGTTAAAAGTGAATGTACAGCAAAAATCTGTTGTCTCCAACACTCTCTGCTGAATTTCCTTGTGTTCATTTTTGTTGTCGTTCAACAGAATAATGTGTTAACACAATGCAGATTTTAGTTTTTATACGCTACCGTACACCAAGTACAGTTCAGGAACCATATTACATTTTGATTGAGCGCAACTAGACCGCTGACGCGTCCTTCAGAACAACGAATAGCAGAGTACAGAAACAGCTCAAAGCGCTCCCACCCAAAACAGCAATTGTGAAGTGGTTGGGTAACAGTTATTATTTGAAACATTATTATTTGCATATGTCACCCGATGTCTAGGTTGCTCAGTGCGGATGTGAGTTGAACAAAAATTACCATGATCTATCTCATAAAAGTTAAAATGGGGTCTACTTGTACTTAGAATTTATAACATAAAACTAAGTAGGATAGTTCATGGAAATACCTTACAATACAAATTTTAAGAATAAAGTCATGCTTAAAACATAGTACACTGTCCTTCATTGGAGAATTTCAGAGACTGTTTAATACATCAGATATGTCCAAATCAATAATTCAAAACTACTACAACATATTTTTTCAAAAAATGATAGGGCCAGTACGAGTGTTACATGTCATTCAACAGCAATTTAAATTGAGAAACATAAAACTGCAATTTTCATTAACATCTTACATACAAGCTAAACCATTTACAAATATGGCATTAATTATGTATGTAGGAAATAAATTTCTTGTTGTATATGAATATTTTGTTGGACTTTCTAGGTTGGCTTGACAGATTACAACTGTTGAAATGCATACACACGTATCAAACAATGGAAAATCCAGGATGAAATGTAACAATATTAGAGAGGAAAGTTGCCGCCTATCATATAGTGCAGATGCTGATTCATGATAAGCACAACAAAAAGATTCACACAATTATATCTTTCAGCTATTAAGGCCTTTGTCAGAAATAGACACACGTACACACACGCGAACACACACTCACGCAAACGCAACTAGCGCCCACGTCTGCAGTGTCAGACAACTGAAACCACACTGCAGTGCTGAAAGCTATAATTGTGCCTATCGCGTGTCAACTCAATTTAAACATAATTTAAAAGAATTTTTGGTGGCTAACTCCTTCTATTCCATCCATGAGTTTCTCAACAAGTGCAGTAGACCATTTTAATGAAATTTTATTATACTTTAATTTTTGACAATACTTGGTTGTAATAGCCAAGAAACTAGCAAATATTTGAATGAGGGATTTAATGAAAGCAGATGTAAGTATTAAATCTATAAATAATAGAAGTTTAAATTAAATTCATGTACATAATTTTACTGTTTATTGACTGAGGATCATTAAAATTAATGAAACTCAAGTTTTTCTAATTACGTTTTTGTAATGTGTTCATCTGACATGTTCCACACCCAGGAGGATTCCCTCTTTTATGGGTCTATGGAATGAATAATTAATCTAATCTAATCTAATCTAAAAATATCTTTGCTATATGGTGAGTGGCAACTTTCCTCTCTAATACACATGTATCATGTGTGCAAGATCAAGAGAACATATTAATGACTTCCTGGCACATTATTTAGGCATTAGGTGTGTACCATAAGACATACCATCCAGACAGATCCAGTGTGACCCCAAATGCCATGGCAAGTCTTATGCAAACATATGTGTATAGTAATTTTACTTTTGAAGGGCAATTTGTAGTGATCTTTATGATACTGGAAAGTGTATACACAGTGTGAAGCAACTTGGAACTCTGAGGGGCAATATGTTGTAATATTTTAAAGCATTAAGTTAAGGTATGTTAGAATTCCGTAGGTTATGTTAAAAGACAATTTATCAAGTTATGATATCATGATTGTGAAATATTTTTCTGTCAGTTTCTGCTCATCCTCTTGCAAATCTGATAATTATGACATAGCTATGTTGAAACTCGATATTCAATAAAATACTTTTTAGAGATCTTGGCTTGTGATGTTTTATTCAGTTGCCAAATCGTACTGTGGACAGTGCTCCAAACAATGAATGTGCTCATATTCACAACCAAACACCTTTCAGACTCTCTGGTGAACAAGTGATCATATCTTATATCACAGAGAGTGTGCTTCTTCAGGCCCATTTTGATTGGACTGGAAGCAGGATCAAAATGGGTCCGTTATTTCAGAATACAAATAGTAGTGGGTACAATAGTGAAAACAGTGGGGACACAGATGAGCCAAGACATTGTGACCGCTGTCCACCATGAAATAGTGGTGACTGGAGGTGCTGTGGGCAAGTGACATGGTAAGGAAAGTAGATAAGCATAGGAGAGACAAATGACAAATTATTCTAGTGACAGTCATGGCCGAAATCAGAAAATCTACTGACATCAGTGTCTTCAACAAAGAGCACATATTTATGGCCAAGCACCCTGAAATGAACATATTGAAAATTGTGAAGCTAGTTAGCTGTTCATGTGCTGCTGTTGTGAGCATCACTCGACCGTAAATGAATTAAGCTGAAGCCACGAGTAGGCAAGAACATGTAAGATGTCTATGACTGATTACAGTAAACGTACAGAGGTTTGTACACTTCATAAGACTGGATAGGAGGTGAGCTGCGAAGATCTGAAAATGGAGTATGGTACTGGAGCAGGCACAAGCATTTTGGAGCTTACCGCTTAGCGCACACTGTCAAAAGTGGAGCTGTGTGGCGAACGACCCCTATGTGTTCCCATTTTGACCCAAGACATCGTCGATTATGATTGCTACGTATCAAGGATCTTTGAGATTATACTGTGGGTCAGTGTAAATGTGTCACCTGGTCAGATGAATCACACTATCACGCGCAAGCTCCATGATCACAAACCACCGGCCAGTAATTGATGGGAATTGGATTATTTGTGCATGGACATCAGGTGCGATATATCTGGAGGAACTTAGCAATGCCTGCTACGGAGAATTATTACTATATTGCTTTCCAAACCCAGACCAGAATACTGTTAATCACTTGTTTTGGCTCATTAGAGTAGTAGTAATGAACCTTACAGGGAGAACAGTGGACATATTTTTTTTTTGTTCACTGACTTAGATTAAAATACACATTGTCACAAGAGCTGACCTGTGCGGGGGATGCAGTTTTAGCTTAAATATTAAATAAAATGAGGAAATATTCAGTAACATTATTGTAGATAATGGACCATAGCGAACGGGTGCTAGGGAGCTCAGTAGACAGGCAGAAAGTCTGTCTGCAGAGGCTATGGGGAGGTGACTACACTATTAGAAACAATTATCTCAGTCACTGTGGTGTGAGCTGAAAGAACAATCAGTACCTGTATGTTTTAAAGACAAGGTTAATAATCTCAGAAAGTAACAACCTACAAATCAGGAAAAGGTTTCTGGAAGCATACATGTTGAATGTGGTGGCATTGTATGACTGTGAGACTTGGACTTGATGACTGGGGACAGGAAAAGACTGAATTCTTTTGAGATATGATATTAAAGGCACTTCTTGGAAATGTGGTGGTCTGCTGAATGGTTAAGAGTTGGAAGGAAAAGGAGTTTATGGAAGGCTATTGTAGAAAGAAGAGTTCAGATTAGTGGCCAAGTGTTGACACATGAAGAACTCCTAAAGACAATAAATCGGGCATCTGTCAAAGGTGGAACAACTACAGGAAGGCCATGACTGAAGTACAGATCAAATTACAAAAGATATTGGCTGTAACTTTTACACAGAAACTTAAAAGAAGGCAGAAACATATTAGGACTGGAGACCTGCTGTCAACAAATCCTGGGTTTGATGAATAAAGGACGAAATGCTGTGTAATACCCGTAGGCAAAGCCTTTGTGATATTCGTTCTTTATTTCCTGAGCCTATCAACTATTGGCAGTAAAAGGTATTAACTTGTACAGCATGGGAAAATTAGTTACCAGCTCCGTAGTTCATATTAGGGCTGTAAGGGACGTTCAATTTGGTTTCACCTCTGGTTCTAGTAGTGTTGAGACACATTTTGTGCCAAATGTAAATTTTTAGTACTTGAACATTAAAAACTTCAAAAATCGAATCTGGTAACGGCAGTAGTGTTAAGAAGTGTAAAATTTTGCAATTCACAAAAAAAAGATAGGGTCCCATGATTAGAATATGTGAGTCCCAGATGGGATTTGTGAACCTGTACAAATATCTGGATATAACAATTTCTAGGAACATGAAAAAACACACTGGCTCAGATGAAGCAGATGTCAGACTTCTGTTCATTAGTAGTATGCTGGGGCAATGCAGGCAACAAGGGAGGTTGCTTACAAAACAGTCATATACTCCATCTTCCAATGTTGTTACAGTGTGTGAGACACACATGAAGGTAGGACCTACAGGGGTTATTGGATGTATATGGAGTTGGGCAGCATAAATGGTCACATATTTTTTGAACCATGGGTGAGCATCACAGAGATGCTGAAACAACTGAAATGCCAAATGCTTGGAAATATATGCACACTATCCCAAGAAAGTCTGTTTAGTAAATTTCAGAACTTAAATGTAAAAAAAACTTAAAAAATGGATTCAGGTAATGAGAGTAGTGTACTTCAACTCTGCTCATATCTCAGATGGAGGGATTGCAAAGACAAGCTTAGACTAATTACAGTGTGCACAGAGGCATTCAAGTAATTATTTGTCCCATCGTCCATACATGAATGGAATGAGAAAATGCCTTAATAACGAGTACAGTAGAATGTATCCTCACTGGTTTACAGAGTATGGCTGTAGACACATCTTTTGTGAGTGTTGTATTATAGGCAGTCAAGGGAGGTTGTGGCTAGCAGACTTTCTTTTTTTTTTTTTTCCACAATATATATAAATGACCTAGTAGATAGTGTCAGAAGTTCCATGTGGCTTTTCGCGGATGATACTGCAGTATGCAGAGAAGTTGCAGCATTAGAAAATTGCAACGAAATGCAGGAAGATCTGCAGCGGATAGGCACTTGGTGCAGGGAGTGGCAGCTGACCCTTAACATAGACAAATGTAATGTATTGCGAATACATTGAAAGAAGGATCCTTTATTGTATGATTATATGACAGCGGAACAAACACTGGTAGTTGATACTTCTGTAAAATATCTGGGAGTATGTGTACGGAACGATTTGAAGTGGAATGATCATATAAAATTAATTGTTGGTAAGGCGGATGCCAGGTTGAGATTCATTGGGAGAGTCCTTAGAAAATGTAGTCCATCAACAAAGGACGTGGCTTACAAAACACTCGTTCGACCTATACTTGAGTACTGCTCATCAGTGTGGGATCCATACCAGATCGGGTTGACAGAGGAGATAGAGAAGATCCAAAGAAGAGCGGTGCGTTTCATCACAGGGCTATTTGGGAAGCATGATAGCGTTACGGAGATGCTTATCAAACTCAAGTGGCAGACTCTGCAAGAGAGGTGTTCTGCATCGCGGTGTAGCTTGCTGTCCAGGTTATGAGAGGGTGCGTTTCTGGATGAGGTATCAAATATGTTGCTTCCCCCTGCTTATGCCTCCCGAGGAGATCAAGAATGTAAAATTAGAGAGATTCGAGCGCGCACGGAGTCCTTCTGGCAGTCGTTCTTCCCGTGAACCATAAGCAATTGGAACAGGAAAGGGAGGCAAAGACAGTGGCACGTAAAGTGCCCTCCACCACACACCATTGGGTGGCTTTCGGAGTATAAATGTAGGAATAGATAGAGATGTGTGTGCGCTGTGAGGTGTGGGAGGCAGGGGGTTAGTACATTTTCCCGTAACGAAGAAGAGTATTAGAGATGTGGAAACTGGCAATATCCAACAAGTGACTTTCAGGTGTCAGTTAGAAGCCAAAACAGTCTCTAAAACCTGTCTTTAAGTGCAACCTTTAAGTCCTACACATTTAATCAGTGTCGGAGATGGTCAGCATATATCAACCACTCCTGTGCATGAAACATAGTCATAATGAGACCTAAGAGAAGTGTGATGTGAAATTACTTCAGTGAAAAAATACTCAGTGTACAAAATATGTGAGAAATGATATTCAAAAACAGGCAGCGGAACTGTATATTCAAAAGGCCAGTTAAAGTGATTACATATTACTGAATATGAACAGTGGAGGAATTCGGATATGAAAGTTGTGTTATTTCACTCATCCTCCAGGTGCCACAAGAATCTGGGAAAGATGTAACTTTCTATGGAAGTTTTGATGAGAAGTACTAACCGTAACCAAAAGAAACACAGGTTATTCCCTGAAATGACTGACCGTGCTGATGTGTGCTATTATATTTTGGAGTAACTCTTCCCATTCTAAAAGGATATTTTTGGTTCATAAATGGGTGGTTTGAGCAATAAGTGGTGTAAGTTCACGAACCTCTTGTCGACACCTGTTCACAAGTCTGGGTATTTTGACATTGGCCTCTTAATATACACTACTGCCCCTTAAAATCGCTACACTAAGAAGAAATGCAGATGATAAATGGTTATTCATTGGACAGATATATTATAGTAGAAGTGACATGTGATTACATTTTCAAGCAATTTGGGTGCGTAGATCCTGAGAAATCAGTACCCACAACAACCACCTCTGGCCGTAATAACGGCCTTGATATACCTGGGCACTGAGTCAAACAGATCTTGGATAGCGTGTACAGGTACAGCTGCCCATGCAGCTTCAACATGATACCACAGTTCATCAAGAGTAGTGAATGGCATATTGTGACGAGCCGGTTGCTTGACCACCATTGACTAGACGTTTTCAGTTGGTGAGAGCTCTGGAGAATGTACTGGCCAGGGCAGCAGTCGAACATTTCCTGTATCCAGAAAGGCCCGTACAAGACCTGCAACATGCGACCGTGCATTATCCTGCTGAAATGTAGGGTTTCACAGGTATCGAATGAAGGGCAGAGCCACGGGTCGTAACACATCTGAAATGTAACGTCCACTGTTCAAAGTGCCGTCAATGGGAACAAGAGGTGACTGAGACGTGTAACCAATGGCACCCCATACCATCACGCCGGGTGATACGCCAGTATGGCAGTGACGAATACACGCATCCAATGTGTGTTCACCGCGATGTCCCCAAACACGTATGCGACCATCATGATGCTGTAAACAGAACCTGGATTCATCTGAAGAAATGACATTTTGCCATTCGTGCACCCAGCTTCGTCGTTGAGTACACCATCGTCGGTGCTCCTGTCTGTGATGCAGCGTCTAGGGTAACCGCAGCCATGGTCTCTGAGCTGATAGTCCATGTTGCTGCAAACGTCGTAGAACTGTTGATGCAGATGGTTGTTGACTTGCAAACGTCCCCATCTGTTGACTCAGGGATTGAGACGTTGCTGCACGATCCATTACAGCCATGCGGTTAAGATGCCTGTCATCTCGACTGCTAGTGATAGGAGGCCGTTTGGATCCAGTACGGCATTCCATATTACCCTCCAGAACCCATCGATTCCGTTCTCTGCTAACAGTCATTGGATCTCGACCAACGTGAGCAGAAATGTCGCGGTATGGTAAATTGCAATCGTGACAGGCTACAATCCGACCTTTTTCAAAGTCGGAAACGTGATGGTACGCGTATCTCCTCCTCACACGAGGCATCACAACAACGTTTCACCAGGCAAGGCCGGTCAACTGCTGTTTGTGTATGAGAAATCAGATGGAAACTTTCCACGTGTCAGTACATTGTAGGTGTCGCCACCGGCGCCAGCCTTGTGTGAATGCTCTGAAAAGCTAATCATTTGCATATCGCAGCATTTTCATCCTGTCGGTTAAATTTCGTGTCTGTAGCACATCATCTTCGTGGTGTAGCTATTTTAATGGCCAGTAGTGTATATATTCCTTACTGTCATTTCTTGTTAACAATATTAGCTTATTCCCAAGAATAAGCAGCTTTCACTCAGTTAATACTCGGCAGAAGTCAAACATGCGTTTGGACTGGACTTCCTTAACTCTTGTGCAGAAAGGTGTGCAGTATACTGCTGCATCCGTTTTCAGTAAGCTACCACTTGAATTCAAAAATCTTAGCAGTAATCCACGTTTTCAAATCGAAACAGAAGAGTTTCCTCTATTCTGTCGAGCTAGTTGAAAAATTAAGCTGATTCTTGTTGTATTGTTGATTGCTGTGTTTACTTCAACTTATGATTTGACTTTTTTCCGGTTCATAAACATTTTATTTTTGTCTGTTATTACCTTTATGTTGTAATTTCACGTAGTGACACATTCCATTACCTTGATGATTTGCTTCTCAATTTGGTCCTGCAGAACTTGACGTGTAACTAAATAAATAAAAAGTCTAACTCTTACAACATTGCAAAATACACAAAAATGCAAATGACAAAATAATGAAGACATACCTGGCCGTCTTATATTATCACATTATTCTGGGTGTTACCAGGTTTGAATAACAGGCAGCTTTATTGTTGGATAATTAATGAATAATTAAATAATTTATAAAATTAACATAGAATTGCTAGTAGAATAAATGAGAATGAAGATTCAGCATAGTTCATTATAGTTTTGCTGTTGTAACCCATGTCGATCGCTGTACATATTTTTCGAGGTTTATTAATTGATTCTCCATTAATTCAGTGACTTTCAAGCCAAAACTGTAAGTGATACAAATACATTGCTTCTACCATTCACTGCTGCAACACTATAGTACTGGTCACCACTTGTATCTTGTTTGTAGTATTCAGTTGCCCACAGCATTGCTTTCCACGTGATTGTGAAGTTTCATGAATCATAAAGATACCCCAATTTTCACAGTTTGGGCCATATGGGCAAATTAGAAGGTGCAACGAATTCATCTTGTCAAAACAGTCTGTGGTTCTTAGGTTTTAATGCACTTAACTGGAAACATACAGATCAATTTCGTAGTCAATATTCTGCAGTTGCCATGCAGAAGTTAGCAAGAGGTCCCAGGAAGTGCCCAAATGCTCGTGTCCACACCACCTCCCCCTCCCCTCCAACTCTAATCGGCTGGACTATCCAAGCCCTGTGTGAGTACATCTTTAGTGGCTTGCCACCTTTTCACAAATTTCCAAAACTTCAACTCTCTCACTGACTCTCTCACTGACTCTGCCTACAGCATAATGGCACTTACGTGTAAAAGCACATGTCAGTCAGAAACTGATTAACGGCTGAATGCATTTAAACTTACGTCTACAACAGATACTGTACACTTCTCATATTGCAAGAACAGTACGTATGTTTCTGTAAGTTAAATGAATAAAATGCACTGAAATGAAAATAATGCAGCAGTAGGGAAGAGAACAGTGAAGGTGAATGATGTGAGCTACAGTCAATGAAAACTGAAGCCAAATTCAAACTTTCATCGTCACTCATATGATTTCTAAACACCACTACACGAGGTTTTTTGCTAGTATAAGTGGGAATAGTGCTGTAGGGGAATGGTGTTGGAGGAGGACAATTGTGTAATCTTCCACATTGTTTATCACATGGACAATCTTGTGTCATAGTGTTCTCAAGTCATACAAGGAAACATCATTGGCAATGGGAGTATGAGTTTGCTTTGGTGGTATGTTCAGATAGCCAAAGTATAAAGTGATGGATCCACAAATATTTTGATTTTCAGGACACATTCACCACCAAGCGAACTGACACTGAAATGCTGAAATCATGATCAGTTTCTAGTTTTAACACTTAGCTAATATAACACCACCAGATCTCAAGACAAAACTCAGTGCCTCTGAGAATAGAGTAAGGTAGGCACTATCAGTTCCTAGGAAATTCCCAATGAACAAAATTTATTATCGCTGTCCACGTCCCGGACTGAAATCTGAAAAAATGTCTATATATGATCCAAACAGAATCCACCTCCAGACAGTCTTATGGTTTCGACACCAGGTCATGAACTGTAGGTAACCCAGGTTCAAATCAAGGTCTGGCACAGTCAATTGTCTTGATGTATTAATTTGTGATGTGTAGACTAGTTTTATCTGTGCTTCTTGTATTCTGTGTTTCACCTGTACTTAACTAATTTCCTTTGATTTAGGAGGAGGATGAACCACCTTTTCGTGAGATCGAGTTCATGATTGTTAAAGAAGGACCTCCGGTAAGTACTAAAATATATCTATCATTATATGCATATATATTCTCTGAAAGCCACTGTGCAGAACATGATTTACTAGGCAGAATGCCCTGACGGTTCCTTTCAAAAGGATGTGTTTGATTTCCTACCTCATTCTCATCCTGTTCTTCATCTGTAATGATCTTGTTATTGGTAAAATATTAATTCCTAATCTGTCTTCCTCTGTTCTTTTGAACACTTTTTGTCTGGAATGATAAGGCAGGAGGAACAATAAATGAAAAATTCAAAAGTATGATTTAGACTTTCTCAGTAAGTTGCTTGGAAAAAATACAGTTGGTTCAGTTCTGTGCAAGGAAACATGTTTTCTCATCAATAACAATACAGTATGTGGGAAAGGAAATATGTATAACTAATTTTCAAAATGCCAGTGTGTGCATGTTAGTGAGAAGTTATTGTAAATCATGTATTATAGACCTTCTCAAATGCTTGAGTTCAGCCACATTTGCTCAATGCATATTTGCTGATTTTGCTGAGATGAGCTTTAGAAAATTAGCCTGCTTTGAATAATTCTGTTTGTTGAAATCAAATGGACTAATCTTTTGGGACAATTCCACAAAATTGGTGTCCATCCACAAATTTCACGTAGGCAACAGTTCAAAAGAATATGCGTGTTATTATCAGTCTTGGAATATGTTTACTCTCTTATGCAGTTAGGTATTAAGAAATAGGCACAATTTAAAAATAATAGTAGCATCCATAAATATAACACTAGAATACATTTAAACATCATGGGGTTCAAAGACACACTCCAAAATGTCCATGTAAGCAAATGAAATTTATTACCTTCAATGAAATCTTGAGAAGACCACTTAGCTCAGTGGACCCTGCCTCCAGCCAGCTAATGGCTCCACACTCTTAAGGTGCCTCATCTTTTCAAGTACTTGCATGCTGACCAAGAGGCAAAACTTACCTAGAATAACAGGAAAAAAGTACACAAAACTACACTCGTGCACATGTTCTAGAACGTCAGATTCTTGTAGTCTTTCCATATATGCAAAATAACTTCACTAAGCACAGAGGATTAATTACTTTTGACTCTTTTAAATTACCAACTCCAGGGCCCACAACTTGCCATCTCAGTTGTGCAAGAGCTGCTGTTGGACTTCTTCAGTTTAGTGAGCTCCCAATCACGCAGAAAACTATTGCAGCGTTAAGGCCTTTCAGTTAATCAGAATCAGGAGCTGTAATATAGGCATTTCCATTGGGTTTTTCCAGCTGGCACTACTAGAACTTTCTGCCAGGGCCTTCAGAAGTCCCTATCCAATGGGTTTTGGAAAATGCCAGTGACTCTGGGCTTGTGTTGCTTCTGATGTCTTCTTCCTCTGTCTCAACAGCCTGTCTTTAACACTGCCATGAGAAAAAGCAAAGCCATAAACCAACCATTGCAGACTCCAACCACAAACAATTTAGGAAGATTAGGGAATGACTGGCCCACCACCTGCAGGCTGAAGGAAACCTTGGCCTGGATAGTGGCTTAAGCACACACCTGGCGAGCAACAGGTCAGGGCAAGAAGTGATGTTTTACACACCATCTCTTGTGAAACCCAAATTGTCAGTTAATAAAAGTTTGGATGGAAGCAATGAATCTGTACCACACATTTGCAAGAGTCTTTTATAGAACTGTAATCATAAAATTGTTTATTACACTACTGGCCATTAAAATTGCTACACCAAGAAGAAATACAAATGATAAACAGGTATTCATTAGACACATATATTATACTAGAACTGACATGTGATTACATTTTCAATCAATTTAGGTGCATAGGTCCTGAGAAATCAGTACCCAGAACAACCACCTCTAGCCATAATAACGGTCTTGATACGCCTGGGCATTGAGTCAAACAGAGCTTGGATGGCGTGTACAGGTACCGCTCCCCATGCAGCTTCAACATGATACCACAGTTCATCAGGAGTAGTGACTGACGTATTGTGATGAGCCAGTTGCTCGGTCACCATTGACCAGACGTTTTCAATTGGTGAGAGATGTGGAGAATGTACTGGCCAGGGCAGCAGTCGGACATTTTCTGTGTCCAGAAAGGCCTGTACAGGACCTGCAACATGCGGTCGCGCATTATCCTGCTGAAATGTAGGGTTTCACAGGGATCAAATGAAGGGTAGACCCATGGATCGTAACACATCTGAAATGTAACATCCACTCTTCAAAGTACCGTCAAAGCGAACAAGAGGTGACCGAGACATGTAACCTATGGCACCCCATACCATCACGCTGGGTGATACGCCAATATGGCGATGACGAATACATGCTTCCAAAGTGTGTTCACCATGATGTCGCCAAACACGGATGTGACCATCACGATGTTGTAAACAGAACCTGGATTCATCTGAAAAATTGATGTTTTGCCATTCGTGCACCCAGGTTCGTCGTTGAGTACACCATCGCAGCCGCTCCTGTCTGTGATGCAGCTACAAGGGTAACCGCAGCCACAGTCTCCGAACTCATAGTCCATGTTGCTGCAAACATCATCGAACTGTTGATGCAGATGGTTGTTGTCTTGCAAATGTCCCCATCTGTTGACTCAGGGATCGAGACGTGCTTGCACGATCTGTTACAGCCATGCGGATAAGATACCTGTCATCTCGACTGCTAGTGATAGGAGGACGTTTGGATCCAGCACAGTGTTCGGTATTACCCTCCTGAACCCACTAATTCCATATTCTGTTAACAGTCATTGGACCTCGACCAACGCGAGCAGAAATGTTGCAATACGGTAAACCACAATCACGATAGGCTACAATCAGACCTTTATCGAAGTCAGAAACGTGATGGTACTCATTTCTCCTCTTTACACGAGGCATCACAACAACATTTCACCAGGCAACGCTAGTCTACTGCTGTTTGTGTATGAGATATTGGTTGGAAACTTTCCTCATTTCAGCACGTTGTAGGTGTCGCCACCGGTGCCAACCTTTTGTGAATGCTCTGAAAAGCTAATCACTTGCATATCACATCATCTTCTTCCTGTTGGTTAAATTTCGTGTCTGTAGCACGTCATCTTTGTTGTGTAGCAGTTTTAATGGCCAGTAGTTTATGTATGTACCAGTCAGACGATAAAATGAATGATGTGTTCTATTGCTGCTAATCATCACATACATGTCCTGGATTTTCATCCCCCTAAATGTGGAGCCTATCTCCCCATTTCAGGTGTGCAAAATGAGAGAGGCTGTCCACTGTTTACAATTTGGGTGTCGAGCTTGTGATAAGAAACTGTAGTTTTGTATTAGTTGGTATTCTGACACACTGATATTGCCATAGGCTTGAAGGCTGCTCATTCTTGCTGAATTTTAGAAAAACATCATCTGCATCTACTGGGTGGGACAGATTAGTATTGTTACTTTTACGGTATATTGATAATTTTTACTTATGGACCGTCTGACAGCAAGTGAATAAAACACAGTTTTAGTGCAATACGCTTTCGCCTTTATTTTCTGCAAGGCATCATCAGTGGCAGGTTACATGGACAATTTCTTACATATTATGCTCCTGTTGCATTTTTGGTGTTGTTCTTCTTCTTATGAATGCCAATTTGCGGTTTTTTTCCCCATATTACACAGCACTATGAACTAAACGCGCACCCAGGGAACGTCTCACACCAGACGAGTGTAACCCCTATGTTTACATGGTAGAGTAATGGTGGTGTATGTGTACATGGAGAACTTGTTTGCACAGCAATCACCGACATAGTGTTACTAAGGTGGAATAAGGGGAACCAGCCCGCATTTGCTGAGGCATATGGAAAACTGCCTAAAAACCATCCACAGACTGGCCGGTTCACCGGACCTCGACAGAAATCCGCCAGGCGGATTCGTGCCGGGGACCAGGAGCTCCTTGCGTTAGACCACATGGCCAAACGGGTGGGCTCAGCTTCAGTAAAGGGACCTCACAGAATGCATGTGGTTGCATCAAGATGGAGTGCCTCCTCACTACACACTTGAAATGTGTTACTTCCTAAATGAGCACTTTCCAGGATGGTGCGTGGGTTGTGGTTCATCAGCAACACCAGCTCCCTTGAAATGGCCACAAAGAAGTCCTGAACTCATCACTCCTAGGAACACATGGAAAGTTGTTAAGGCACATGCATCAGCACAACATTATGCTACAAATGAACTGTGCATGGCTGTTGAGGATGTGTTTTCGCACTATAACACTGTACAAGTTCAAAAATGCGTCAGGAAAAACAGATGCATATGGAAATGAGTGTAACGCATGATGGGGAATGTACCGATATGTTGGACACTTATTACATAAGTACCGGGTGATCAAAAAGTCAGTATAAATTTGAGAACTTAATAAACCACAGAATAATGTAGATAGAGAGGTAAAAATTGACACACATGCTTGGAATGACATGGGGTTTTATTAGAACCTCACAAAAAAAACAAAGTATTGCTAGACGCGTGAAAGATGTCTTGCGTGCGTCATTTGGTGATGATCGTGAGCTCAGCCGCCACTTTCGTCGTGCTTGGCCTCCCAGGTCCCCAGATCTCAGTCCATGCGACTATTGGCTTTGGAATTACCTGAAGTCGCGAGTGTATCGTGATCGACTGATATCTCTAGGGATGCTAAAAGACAACATCCGACGCCAATGCCTCACCATAACTCCGGACATGCTTTACAGTGTTATTCACAACATTATTCCTCGACTACAGCTATTGTTGAGGAGTGATGGTGGACATATTGAGCATTTCCTGTAAAGGACATCATCTTTGCTTTATCTTTCTTTGTTATGCTAATTATTCCTATTCTGATCAGATGAAGTGTCATCTGTCGGAAATTTTTTGAACGTTTGTATTTGTTTGGTTCTAATAAAACCCTATGTAATTCCAAGCGTGTGTGTCAATTTGTACCTCTGTATCTACATTATTCCATGATTTATTCAGTTTTCAAATTTATACTGACTTTCTGATCACCCGGTATGTATCTGTGTTAAAACAAATCAACTCGATTAGCACTTGATACTAGGGCGTATGGAGACTTCTTGCCCACCCTGTATGTACATACTCTGCAACCAACCTTACAGTGTGTGGCTGGGGTACCTTGTACTGCAGATAGCCATTTCCTTTCCTGTTCCACTTGCAAATAGAGTAAGGAAGAAACAACCTTACTGTATGCCTCTGTATGAGCCCTAATTTCTCTTATGTGTTAAATGTACACTACTGGCCATTAAAATTGCTACACCAAGAAGATATGCAGATGATAAATGGGTATTCATTGGACAAATATATTATACTAGAACTGACATGTGATTACATTTTCACGCAATTTGGGTGCATAGATCCTGAGAAATCAGTACCCCGAACAACCACCTCTAGCCATAATAACGGTCTTGATACGCCTGTGCATTGAGTCAAACAGAGCTTGGATGGCGTGTACAGGTACCACTCCCCATGCAGCTTCAACACGATACCACAGTTCATCAGGAGTAGTGACTGGCGTATTGTGATGAGCCAGTTGCTCGGCAACCATTGACCAGACTTTTCAGTTAGTGAGAGATATGGAGAATGTGCTGGCCAGGGCAGCAGTCGAACATTTTCTGTATCCAGAAAGGCCAGTACAGGACCTGCAACATCCGGTCGTGCATTATCCTGCTGAAATGTAGGGTTTTGCAGGGATCGAATGAAGGTTAGAGCCACGGGTCGTAACACATCTGAAATGTAACCTCCACTGTTCAAAGTGCCATCAGTGCAAACAAGAGGTGACAGAGACGTGTAACCAATGGTACCCTATACCCTCACACTGGGTGATATGCCAGGTTTGTCGTTGAGTACACCATCGCACCCGTTCCTGTCTGTGATGCAGCATCAAGGCTTACCGCAGCCATGGTCTCTGAGCTGATAGTCCATGCTGCTGCAAACGTCGTCAAACTGTTCGTGCAGATGGTTGTTGTCTTGCAAACGTCCCCATCTGTTGACTCAGGGATCGAGACGTGGCTGCACGATCCGTTACAGCCATGTGGATAAGATGCCTGTCATCTCAACTGCCAGTGATAGGATGTCGTTGAAATCCAGCACAGTATTCCGTATACCCTCCTGAACCCACCGATTCCATATTCTGCTAACAGTCATTGGATCTCGACCAACGTGAGCAGCAATGTCGCGATACGATAAACCGCAATCGCGATAGGCTACAATCCGACCTTTTTCAATGTTGGAAACGTGATGGTATGCATTTCTCCTCCTTGCACAAGGCATCACAACAACATTTCACCAGGCAATGCCGGTCAACTGCTGTTTGTGTATGAGAAATCGGTTGGAAACATTCCTCATGTCAGCACATTGTATATGTCGCCACCAGCGCCAACCTTGTGTAAATGCTCTGAAAAGCTAATCATTTGCATATCACAGCATCTTTTTCCTGTCGGTTAAATTTCGCGTCAGTAGCGTGTCATCTTTGTGGTGTACCAATTTTAATGGCCAGTAGTGTTTGTTGGCAGCAGCAGAATCATTCTGCACTAATCTTCAAATACCTATTCTCTATACTTTCTCAGTAGCATTCCTCGAAAAGATTGTAGCCTTTCTTCCTGGTTTTCTCATTTGAGTTCCAGAGCCATTTTTTGTAATATTATTGTAGAATGTTATTATTCCGGAATATTTACTGAATATGAATTTCATGACATCTTCGTAATAGCTTACTTGTGTGTCGATCGAATCTACTGGTAACAGCAACCTGCCTCTGAGTTGCTTTGATGTCTTCCTTTAATCTGACCTGGTGAGGATTCCAAATACTTTATCAATACTCAAGACTGGATTGCACTAGTAGTGTATATTTGGTCTTCTTTACAAATGACCCATATTTGACAATTTGTCTTCCCTTCTACACTCCTGGAAATTGAAATAAGAACACCGTGAATTCATTGTCCCAGGAAGGGGAAACTTTATTGACACATTCCTGGGGTCAGATACATCACATGATCACACTGACAGAACCACAGGCACATAGACACAGGCAACAGAGCATGCACAATGTCGGCACTAGTACAGTGTATATCCACCTTTCGCAGCAATGCAGGCTGCTATTCTCCCATGGAGACGATCGTAGAGATGCTGGATGTAGTCCTGTGGAACGGCTTTCCATGCCATTTCCACCTGGCGCCTCAGTTGGACCAGCGTTCGTGCTGGACGTGCAGACCGCGTGAGACGACGCTTCATCCAGTCCCAAACATGCTCAATGGGGGACAGATCCGGAGATCTTGCTGGCCAGGGTAGTTGACTTACACCTTCTAGAGCACGTTGGGTGGCACGGGATACATGCGGACGTGCATTGTCCTGTTGGAACAGCAAGTTGCCTTGCCGGTCTAGGAATGGTAGAACGATGGGTTCGATGACGGTTTGGATGTACCGTGCACTATTCAGTGTCCCCTCGACGATCACCAGTGGTGTACGGCCAGTGTAGGAGATCGCTCCCCACACCATGATGCCGGGTGTTGGCCCTGTGTGCCTCGGTCATATGCAGTCCTGATTGTGGCGCTCACCTGCACGGCGCCAAACACGCATACGACCATCATTGGCACCAAGGCAGAAGCGACTCTCATCGCTGAAGACGACACGTCTCCATTCGTCCCTCCATTCACACCTGTCGCGACACCACTGGAGGCGGGCTGCACGATGTTGGGGCGTGAGCGGAAGACGGCCTAACGGTGTGTGGGACCGTAGCCCAGCTTCATGGAGACGGTTGCGAATGGTCCTCGCCGATGCCCCAGGAGCAACAGTGTCCCTAATTTGCTGGGAAGTGGCGGTGCTGTCCCCTACGGCACTGCGTAGGATCCTACGGTCTTGGCGTGCATCCGTGCGTCGCTGCGGTCCGGTCCCAGGTCGACGGGCACGTGCACCTTCCGCCGACCACTGGCGACAACATCGATGTACTGTGGAGACCTCACGCCCCACGTGTTGAGCAATTCGGCGGTACGTCCACCCGGCCTCCCGCATGCCCACTATACGCCCTCGCTCAAAGTCCGTCAACTGCACATACGGTTCACGTCCACACTGTCGCGGCATGCTACCAGTGTTAAAGACTGCGATGGAGCTCCGTATGCCACGGCAAACTGGCTGACACTGACAGCGGCGGTGCACAAATGCTGCGCAGCTAGCGCCATTCGACGGCCAACACCGCGGTTCCTGGTGTGTCCGCTGTGCCGTGCGTGTGATCATTGCTTGTACAGCCCTCTCGCAGTGTCCGGAGCAAGTATGGTGGGTCTGACACACCGGTGTCAATGTGTTCTTTTTTCCATTTCCAGGAGTGTATGCTCATTCTATTCTTATTGCTTTTCTGTCTACGTCTTAGAATACGCTAAAGAATTCTGCTGCAAACCAATGTTAATGATATTGGTCTATGATCTTCTGGGTCCTTCCCTGTATCCTGTTATATATGGGAGTCACCTACACTTTTTCTAGCTGCTTGGGGTATTGCGATTGGCGAGAGATTCGTGACAAATGCAAAGTAAGTAACAGGCCAGTGCTGTAGAGTAGCCTACATAAAAGTGGTTTGAGATTCCACCCGGACATTTCTACTTATTAGTTATCAATTCTTGCTCTGGCTTCTCTATGCCAGGGATGCCTTTTAGTGCGTCCTTCATATGGGGATCTGTGTGATGGTCAAACAGTTGTATGTTTGTATGATCCTCCTGTGTGAATGATGTCTTAAACATGAAATTTAAAATTTCAGCTTTCCTTTTTCCGTCTTCTACTGACATACCAAACTGGTCAAAGAGTGACTGGATGCGAGCCTCTGATCCACTTAGCAATTTTCTGTAGGGTCAGAATTTTCTTGGGTTCTTGGCAAGATCTTTTATTAAGTTATGATGATGGTAGTTGCCATATCCTTCATGCCTCAATTTTTTTGGGAAGCACAATTCTCTACTGGCTTTTGTCTATCATCATTTGCTCATTCTCCTTTGAACCGATTACTCAAAAGCCTTTGCTTCCTCAGCATTTCCCAAATTTTTTATTAAACTGTGGTGGGTGTCTTGCATCCTTAATCCACTTAAATGGCACATACGTCACCAGAGTTTGATTCACATCCCATTTAAATTTTACCAGTAATTTCTCTGGGCCCATCATACTGGAGCTAAATGACCTTCCATTCATTGTATAAGTGGAATGCTAACAATTGCTTACCTGCTCTTTCTAGCAAAAATACTCTCTCAGCTGCATTCATGGACATATATTTATTGTAGTGGTCATCATTACTGTGATAACATCATGATCACTAATCACAGTCTCTGTACTGACACTGTCAATGAGGTCAGGCCTCTTTCTAGCTACAATGTCTAAAATATTTCCATTGCCTGTGGGCTATCGAATTAGCTGCTCAAGGCAGGTTTTGGAAAATATGTTCACAACTACTTCGCAGGACTGCTTGTCCGTAACCCTGCAATGAATTCATAGACGTCCCAGTCTATACTCAGTAGATTAAAGTCGCCTCCAACTAAAATTGCATGATGTGGGAATTCTGTGCTACTGAGCGTAGACTTGCTGTGAAAGACTCTAAAACTGTCATAGTGTAATCTGATTGCCTGTAAAAACGTCTAACAGTTCACTTGGTTTCACCTACACCTGTTATATGTGACCAGATAACTTCACTGTTGCACAAATTTGAGCTCAGTAGAGACAATATTTTTGTTGATGGCAATGACCACCCATCTCCTTTGGCATCTAGTCTCTCTTTCCAATATACATTTCATTACTTGCTAAATATGTCAGAGCATTCTAATTTGAGTTTAAGCCACCTCTTGATCCTGAGAATAATTTGATTCAACAAATTTCCTTGCGAGCTATGAATTTGAAAACTTTGGTGGGCATACTTAGACTATTTACTGATAAAATTTTAACAGTCAAAGTGTCTTTACTCTGTATGCCATCTGATTTCACTGTCTGTGTGTCAGTTGGCGAATTTTCATAAGTGTACATCAAATTACTGGCTAGCCCGTCCCTAAGTACAGGCCTGTCTGAGTAGTTGCTTCCTTTGTGTAGTGCATCCCTGACCTATCAAAGGGAGTCCTGCAGTGTCCACCCAGTAGCGTTGGTGTAGAAATTGATCTTCCATATCACTTGTCACATAGCAGCCCTCCATTCCTGTGGTGGAGAAGAAAAAAAATTATGAACTGAGCCTTTTGTATGTACAAACACCACAATAACAATATACACAAAAATATGTCATCGGTGTAAGTAAGAATATGTACCCAGAACTGCAAGTAATTTATTGTACTGTAACACACAGTAATATGACTGAGATTTAAACACAACTGGAACCACACAGCTAGATACAGGCTGCCGAAGATTCAGAGTTAGTGTGCTTTGAGTATTGTGATACTGAATGATATCAAATCACATTGTTGACACATATTTCAGGGACTGTGTCTTTCTGGGCCCATGTTTATTGGGCTTACTGTTCTTGTTTTGATGAGTATAACACTTCTCAATACATTTGACACTTTTCTTTAATGGTCTTAAATACCACTACATTTAGTAATGGATACAACAGTGATAATAGTAAAACACACTGATAAACTGCTACGTTGTGACCACTGCCCATTGTGAGATAGAATGCTGCGTGGAGGCATTGTGGGTGGTGTTGGTGTTGTGATCTGAGACTGGTTTGATGCAGCTCTCCATGCTACCCTATCCTGTGCAAGCTTCTTCATCTCCCAGTACTTACTGCAATCTACATCCTTCTGAATCTGTTTAGTGTATTCATCTCTTGGTCTCCCTCTACGATCTTTACCCTCCACGCTGCCCTCCAATGCTAAATTTGTGATCCCTTGATGCCTCTGTCCTGCTAACCGATCCCTTCTTTTTGTCAAGTTGTGCCACAAACTCCTCTTCTCCCCAATTCTATTCAATACTTCATCATTAGTTATGTGATCTACCCATCTAATCTTCAGCATTCTTCTGTAGCACCACATTTCGAAAGCTTATATTCTCTTCTTGTCCAAACTATTTATCATCCATGTTTTACTTCCATATATGGCTGCACTCTATACAAATACTTTCAGAAATGACCTCCTGACACTTAAATCTACGCTCGATGTTAACAAATTTCTCTTCTTCAGCAACGCTTTCCTTGCCATTGCCAGTCTACATTTTATATCCTCACTGCTTCGAACATCATCAGTTATTTTACTCTCGAAATAGTAAACCTCCTTTACTACTTTAAGTGTCTCATTTCCTGATCTAATTCCCTCAGCATCACCCGACTAAATTCCACTACATTTCATTATCCTCGTTTTGCTTTTGTTGATGTTCATCTTATATCCTCCTTTTAAGACACTGTCCATTTTGTTCAACTGCTCTTCCAAGTCCTTTTCTGTCTCTGATAGAATTACAATGTCATCGGTGAACTTCAAAGTTTTTATTTTTTATCCATGGATTTTAATACCTACTCCAAATTTTTCTTTTGTTTCCATTACTGCTTGCTCAATATACAGATTGAATAACATCGGGGAGAGGCTACAACCCTGTCTCACTCCCTTCCCAACCACTGCTTCCCTTTCATGCCCCTCGACTCTTGTAACTGCCATCTGGTTTCTGTACAAATTGTAAATAGCCTTTCGCTCCCTGTATTTTGCCTCTGCCACCTTTAGAATTTTAAAGAGAGTATTCCAGTCAAAAGCTCCCTTAAGTCTACAAAAGCTACAAATGTAGGTTTGCCTTTCCTTAATCTTTCTTCTAAGATAAGTCGTAAGGTCGGTATTGCCTCACGTGTTCCGATATTTCTACAGAATCCAAACTGATCTTCCCCAAGGTCAGCTTCTACCAGTTTTTCCATTCATCTGTAAAGAATTCATGTTAGTATTTTGCAGCTGTGACTTATTAAACTGATAGTTCGGTAATTTTCACATTTGTCAACACCTGCTTTCTTTGGAATTGGAATTATTATATTCTTCTTGAAGTCTGAGGGTATTTCACCTGTCTCAAACATCTTGCTCACCAGATGGTAGAGTTTTGTCAGGACTGGCTCTCCCAAGGCCGTCAGTAGTTGTAATGGAATGTTGGCTACTCCCGGGGCCTTGTTTTGACTCATGTCTTTCAGTGTTCTATCAAACTCTTCACGCAGTATCGTATCTCCCATTTCATCTTCATCTACATCCTCTTGCATTTCCATAATATTATCCTCAAGAACATCGCCCCTGTATAGACCCTCTATATACTTCTTCCACCTTACTGCTTTCCCTTCTTTGCTTAGAACTGGGTTTCCATCTGAGCTCTTGATATTCATACAAGAAAGGTCTCTTTAATTTTTCTATAGGCAGTATGTATGTTACCCCTAGTGAGATAAGCCTCTACAGCCTTACATTTGTTCTCTGGCCATCCCTGCTTAGCCATTTTGCACTTCCTGTCGATCTCATTTTTGAGACCTTTGTATTCCTTTTTGCATGCTTCATTTACTGCATTTTTATATTTTCTCCTTTCATCAATTAAATTCAGTATTTCGTCTGTTACCCAAGAATTTCTACTGGCCCTCATCTTTTTACCTACTTGATCGTTTGCTCCTTCACTACTTCATCCCTCAGAGCTACCCATTCTTCTTCTACTGTATTTCTTTCCCCCATTCCTGTCAATTGTTCCCTTATGCTCTCTCTGAAACTCTCTACAACCTCTGGTTCTTTCAGTTTATCCAGGTCCCATCTCCTTAAATTCCCACCGTTTTGCAATTTCTTCGGTTTTAATATACAGTTCATAACCAATAGATTGTGGTCAGAGTCCATATCTGCCCCTGGAAATGTGTTACAATTTAAAACCTGGTTGCTAAATCTCTGTCTTACCATTGTATAATCTATCTGATACATTCTAGTATCTCCAGGATTCTTCCATGTATACAACCTTCTTTCATGATTCTTGAACCAAGTGTTAGATACGATTAATTTATGCTCTGCGCAAAACTTTACCAGGCGGCGCCCCTATTCATTTCTTAGCCCCAATCCATATTCACCTACTATGTTTCCTTTTCGCCCTTTTCCTACTCTCGAATCTCAGTCACCCATGACTATTAAATTTTCGTCTCCCTTCACTACCTGAATAATTTCTTTTAACTCATCATACATTTCATCAATTTCTTCTTCGTCTGCAGAGCTGGTTGGCATATAAACTTGTAGTACTGTAGTAGGCATGGGCTTCGTGTCTATCTTGGCCACAATAATGTGCTCACTATGCTGTTTCTAGTAGGTTACCCTCACTCCTATTTTTTTATTTGTTATTAAACCTACTCCTGCATTACCCCTATTTGATTTTGTATTTATAGCCCTGTATTCACCTGACCAAAAGTCTTGTTCCTCCTGCCACCGAACTTCACTAATTCCCACTATATCAAACTTTAACCCATCCATTTCCCTTTTTAAATTTTCTAACCCACCTGCCCGATTAAGGGATCTGACATTCCACGCTCCGATCCGTAGAACGCCAGTTTTCTTTCTCCTGATAATGACGTCCTCTTGAGTAGTCCCCGCCTGGAGATCCGAATGGGGGACTATTTTACCTCCGGAATATTTTACCCAAGAGGACGCCATCATCATTTAACCATATAGTAAAGCTGCATGCCCTCGGGAAAAATTACGGCTGTAGTTTCCCCTTGCTTGCAGCCGTTCACAGTACCAGCACAGCAAGGCCGTTTTGGTTAGTGTTACAAGGCCAGATCAGTCAATATAGAAGAGACAAATTGAAAATTAATCTAGTGATGGTACGAGGCCAAAATTGGGAATTATACTGACATAAGTGTCTTCAACAAAGAGCAATAATTATGATCCAGTACCTGGAACAAGCACCTCTGAAATGGTGAAGACAGTTAGCTGTTCATGTGCTGCTGTTGTGAGCATCACTGGAATGGCAGTGAAGCCACAAGTAGACAAGAACACGTTGGATGTCCACGCCTTATTACAGGAGATGTCGGTTGAAGGTTTGTCCGCTTCATGAAGCTGTATAACTGGTGAGCTGTGGCCGATCTGACAGTGGAGTACCATACTGGTGTTTGAGAGCTTATCATTCAGCACATGTTGTCGAATGTGGGGCTGTGCAGAAAATGACCTCTGTGTGTTCCCATGTTGACTCCATACATCATCAACTACGATTGCTACGTGTCAAGGATTGAAGTGTTCCAAGCTGGCTTGGGCTGCGTGGTGGTTTGTTACACTTCATCTCATGCACAAAACACTTAAATAAGTTGCCATCTGAAACCTCATTTTACATACAATGAATGCTGCTTAGTGAATATTCGATCACCGTTAAGTATTATTAATCGGGATCCAGGTAGTCTGTGCCCTGAATTGGTGGCTTCTTCCTCAGAATTGGGCTCCATACAGGCTGCAGATAAGCTGCTGAAAATTAACTTGTCCCGTTGTTGTTGTTGTTGTTGTTGTCGTCGTCATCTTCAGTCCAAACACTGGTTTGATACAGCTCTCCATGCTACTGTATCCTGTGCAAGACTCTTCATCTCCGAGTAACTGCTGCAACCTACATCCCTCTGAATGTGCTTACTGCATTTATCTCTTGGTTTCCATATATGATTTTTACCCCATGCGCTTCCCTCCAGTACAAAATTGGTGATCCCTCGATGTCTCAGAATGTGTCCTACCAACTGATTCCTTCTTCTGGTCAGGTTGTACCACAAATTTCTTTTCTCCCAATTCTATTCAGTACCTCCTTGTTAGTTATGTGATCTGCCCATCTAATCTTCAGCATTCTTCTGTAGCACCACATTTCAAAAGCTTTTCTTCTCTTCTTGTCTAAACTATTTATCGTCCAGGTTCCAGTTCCATACATGGCTTCACTCCATACAAATCCTTTCAGAAAGGACTTCCTGGTACTTAAATCTATACTTGATGTTAACAAATTTCCCTTCTTCAGAAATGCTTTTCTTGCCATTGCCAGTCTGCATTTTATATCCTCCTTACCTCGACCATCATCAGCTATTTTGCTTCCCAAATAGCAAAACTCATTTGCCACTTTAAATGTCTCATTTCCTAATCTAATTCCCTCAGCATCGCCAGACTTAATTCGACTACATTCCATTATTCTCGTTTTGCTTTTGTTGATCTTCATCTTATATCCTCCCTTCAAGACACTGTCCATTTTGTTCAACTGCTCTTCCAAGTCCTTTTCTGTCTCTGACATAATTACAATGTCATCGGCAAACCTCAAAGTTTTTATTTCTTCTCCATGGATTTTAATACCTACTCCGAATTTTTCTTTTGTCTGTTGTTGATGTTCATCTTATATTCTCCTTTCACGACCTGTCCATTCCGTTCAACTGCTCTTCCAGGTTCTCTGCTGTCTCTGACAGAATTACAATGTCATTGGCAAACCTGAAAGTTTTTGTTTCTTCTCCACGGCATTTAATCCATTTAATCCTACTTCACCCCCCCCCCCTCTCCCCCCCCCCCCCCCCTTGCTCAATATACAGATTGAATAGCATTGGAGATAGGCTACAGCCCTATCTCACTCCCTTCTCAACCTCTGCTTCCTGTTCGTGTCCCTTGATTCTTGTAATTGCCCTCTTGTTTCTGTACAAATTGTATATAGCCTTTTGCTCCCTGTATTTTACTCCTGCCACCTTTAGAATTTGAAAGAGAGTATTCCAGTCAACATTGTCAATAGCTTTTTCTAAGACCGCAAATGCTATAAACATAGGTATGCCTTTCATTAACCTTTGTTTTAAGATAAGTCGTAGGGTCAGTATTGCTTCGTGTGTTCCTATATTTCTCCGGGATCCAAACTGATCTTCTCTGATGTCGGCTTCTACGAGTTTTTCCATTCTTCTGTAAATGATCATTGTTTGTATTTTGCAGCCGTGACGTATTAAACTGATAGTTCGGTAATTTTCACACCTGTCAACACCTGCTTTCTTTGGAACTGGGATTGTTATTGTGTTGTACTGTGCAGTACATCTTTCTCACCATATGGAAGAGATGCAAGGTTATCAGTAGCCCTAACAGGATGTTGTTGACTCCCAGGGCCTTGTTTCAACTCAGATCTTTCAGTGCTTGTCAAATTCTTCGTGCAGTACCACATCTCCCTTCTCACCTTTCTCTACATCCTCTTCATTTCCGTAACACTGTCCTCAAGTGCATTTGCCTTGTCTCTCTCTTTACTCTTTCCACCTTTGTGCTTTCCTTCTTTGCTTAGGACTGGTTTTCTATCTGAGCCCTTGCTATTCATACAGGTGGTTCTCTTTTCTCCAAAGGTCTCTTTAATTTTCCTTTAGGCAGTTTCTGTCTTACCACTAGTGATATATAGTTCTAAATCATTACATTAGTCCTCTGGCCATTCCTGCTTAGCCATTATGAACTACCTGTCATCTCATTTTTTAGGCATTTGTATTCCTTTTTGCCTGCTTCATTTATTGTATTTTTATAGTTTCTCCTTTCATTGATTCAATTCAATATCTCTTTGTTACCCAAGAATTTCGTTTAGCCCTAATCTTCTTATGTACTTGATCCTCTGTAGACTTCATTGTTTCATCTTGCAAAGCTACCCATTCTTCTTCTACTGACTTCCTTCTTCTCAATCATTCCCTAACGTTCCTTCTGAAGCCCTCAGTTTATCCAGGCCCCATCGTCTCCTTAAATTCCTGCCTTTTTGCAGTTCCTTCAGTTTTAATCTGCAGTTCATAATCAGTAAATTGTGATGGATATGTCTTACAATTTAAAATCTGGTTCCTAAATCACTGTCTAACCATTACATCATCAATCTGAAACCTTCCGGTGTCTCTCATGATTCTTCAACCAAATGTTACCTGTGGTTAAATTTTGCTCTGTGCAAAATTCTACCAGGTGGCTTCCTCTTTCATTCCTTTCCCCCTGTCCATATTCACATACTACTTTTCCTTCTCTTCCTTTTCCTAATATCAAGTTCCAGTTCCCTATGACTATTAAATTTTCAGCTCCCTTTACTATCTGAATAATTTCTTTTATCTCACCATACATTTCCTCAATCTCCTCCTCATCTGTGGAGCTAGTTGGCATATAAACTTGTACTACTGTGGTGGGTGTGAGCTTCGTGTCAATCTTGGCTACAATAATGTGTTCACTATGCTGTTCATATGAGGCTGGTTTGAAAAGTTATCAGAATCACCTTCAGAGGTCAGCACTAGTGCAACCCCTGTTCATGTGATATTCATTGGACTGTTGCCTGTAAACACATGCCACGTCAGTGCTCTGGGAAGAGAGCTGTGGCGATGACGTGACTCTGTTGTTGTTTCCATATAGTGATTTGCAGAGATGGAAAAAATAGAGATTCGAGCAGTGAATAAGCACCTAGTCAAGAAAGGTATGAAAGCAAAGGACATTCATGCCAATTTCCAGAATACACTGCGGGACTCTGCTTCTTCATATTCAACTGTTGCCAAGTGGACAAATGAATTTAAATTTGGTTAGGAGAGCTTAGACGATGATCCATGCTCTGGTCAGCCAAGATGTGTCATTACTCCAGAAATCATTGCAAAAGTGCACGAAATGGTCATGGAGGATCGCTGACTGAAAGTGTGTGAAATTGCTCACACTTGCCAGATGTCATCTGAAAGGATATATCACATTTTAACCAAATAATTAGAAATGTAAAAATTATCTGCAAGATGGGTGCCGCGACTCTTGACGCTGGATCAAAACGCATGAGAATGGACACATCGGAACAATGTTTGGCCCCGTTTTAGGAAAAACAAACAAGACTTTTTTTCGCCAGTTTGTGACCACAGATGAAACTTGGGTACACTACTATTTCCCAGAGACAAAACAACAGTCAAAGCAGTGGAAACATGTTGACTCTCCTCCATCAAAGAAGGCAAAGACAATTTCTTCAGCGGGAAAGGTCCTGGCATCAGTGTTCTGGGATGCGAAGGGGATTCTGCTTGTAGATTATCTCTGTACTGGGCAAACAATCCATGGGGAATACTGTGCTAACCTCCTACACAAATTGCAATAAAAGATAATGCGAAAAAAGGCCAGGTTCAGCAAGGAAGATAGTCATCTTCCATTAAGACAATGTACACACGCACACGTGCCATTGCCGTGGCAAAATTACATGAACTAATATATGAATTGTTGCTGCACCCATCTTATTCACTTGATATGGTTCTGTCAGACTCCCAAAACTGAAAATTTTTCTTGGTGGATGAAGATTCTCTTCAAACAAAGAATTGATAGCCGGAGTTGACAACCGTTTTGCAGGCCTGTAGGAAACTCATTTTGAAGATGGGATCAAGGCACTGGAACATCGTTGGACCAAGTTCATTAATCTACAAGGAGACTACATTGCAAAATTAAAATGTTTCAGTGATGTAAGTACATTTGTCTGTTCCGTTCTGGGACTTTTCAAACCACCATCATGGTAGCTTACCAGCGTTAGCGTTTCTTTTTTTTTTTTTTTTTTTTTTTTTTTTTTTTTTTTTTTTTTTTTTTTTTTTTTTACCTACTCCTGTGTTACCCCTATCTGACTTTGTATTTATAACCCTGTATTCACCTGACCAGAAGTCTCCTGTTCCTCCTGCCACCAAACTTCACTAATTCCTGTTATATCTGACTTTAACCTATCCATTTCCCTTATTAAATTTTCTAATCTACTTGCCCGATGAAGGGATCTGACATTCCATGCTCCGATCCATAGTACGCCAGTTTTTTTTCTTCTGATGATGATGTCGTCCTGAGTAGTCCCTGCCCGGAGATCCAAATGGGAGACTATTTTACCTCCACAATATTTTACCCAAGAGGATACCATCATCATTTAACCATACAATAGAGTTGCATGCCCTTGGGAGAAATTACGGCTGTAGTTTCCTTTGCTTTCAGCCATTCACAGTACCAGCACAGGAAGGCCCTTTTGGTTGACGTTACAAGGCCAGATCAGACAATTATATTATCTTCAAAATTACTACTCAGTACATAATAAATGAGGACAGCTACCAACTTGTATACTACCTCTCTGTACTATGTACATAACAAAACTTATATTCAACTTGATAATTAACAATTACAATACATTTATTATCTTTGACATTTCATTCTAGGCTTTCAGGGAGCTCTTTCTTGCACGGTGCCCGCTACCCACTTCTCTACAGTCACGGGATTGTTAGCTCTGATTCCAGCACCTACAATTTAAAACATCTTTTCTGTGACATATGTATTTAAAGACTTGATACCTCTCATTCAAGGAATGGGATGAGCCACTACAGGATCTTTGGAATTATAATGTGGATCATTGTGAACATACCACCCAGTCGGATGCATAATGCTGTCCATGTTCCCAAACCACCGGCCTGTCACTGACAGGAATTGTATAACGTGTGCGTAGACATCAGATGCCATATACCTGAAGGAACCTAGCAATGCCTGACATGGAGAGTATTTCTTTTCAAAGGTGAACCAAAATGCTGTTTACCAGTTGTGCATAATTTTTGGCTCATTACTGTAGCAGCAATCTATATCTACAAAGGTTCTGAGTTCGAGTCTCGGTCCAGCACACAGTTTTAATCTGCCACGAAGTTTCATATCAGCGCACACTCCGCTGCAGAGTGAAAATCTCATTCTGGAAACATCCCCCAGGCTGTGGCTAAGCCATGTCTCCGCAGTATCCATTCTTTCAGGAGTGCTAGTTCTGCAAGGTTCGCAGGAGAGCTTCTGTGAAGTTTGGAAGGTAGGAAACAAGGTACTGGCAGAAGTAAAGCTGTGAGGACGGGGCGTGAGTCGTGCTTGGGTAGCTCAGTTGTTAGAACACTTGCCCGCGAAAGGCAAAGGTCCCGAGTTCGAGTTTTGGTCTGGCACACAGTTTTAATACGCCAGGAAGTTTTATACCTACATGATTACTCTGCAGCTCAAAATTAAGTACCTAGCAGAGGGTTCATCGATCCACCTTCAAGCTATTTCTCTACCGTTCCAGTCTCCAGCAGCATGCAGGAAATGTGAGCACTTAAATCTTTCCATGTGAGCTCTTATTTCTCATATTTTAGTATGATGGTCATTTCACACTACATAGCTGGGTACCAACAAAACGCTTTTGTAATTGTAGGAGATAGTTGATGATTGAAATATCATGAGAAGATCTTGCTGCCACCAAAAATGACTTTGTGTTAATGATTTTAACCCCAATTCACACATCATAACCGTGGCACTCTCTCCCCTATTTCGCAATAATACAAAACAAGCTGCCCTTCTGTGGACTTTTTCTGACGTTCTCCATTAGTTCCATCTGATGGAAACCTTGCACTGCACAGCAGTACTCCAGAAGAGGGCAAGCAAGCATAGTGTTAAGTATTGTGTTATATTAGTAGACTTGTTGCACTTTCTAAGTGTTCTGCCAATAAATATGTCTTTGGTTTGTGTGCCCAACAGCATTATTTGTGATCATTACAATTTAAGTTAATCTTAATTGTAATTCCTGAATATTTAGTTAAGTTTACATCCTTTGGATTTGTGTGATTTATCATGTAATTGAATTTCAGTGGATTTCTTTTAGTGCTCATGTAAATGACTCAAGTCTCTGCATCATACAGACAGGTACCAAAGGTTGCCTGCAGAGGCTACAGGAAAGTGAGTGCACCATTAAAACAAAGATCTCAGTCACCATATGATGAGCTGAAAGAATAGTCAGTACATGTATGTACTAAGACAAGTTATTAACCTCCAAAACTAACAAGAAACAAGAAAAGATTTCTTGAAATGTATTTTTGAGTATGGCATTGTATGGCTGAGAGACTTGGACTATGTGGACTGTGGAAAGAAAAAGACGGAATTCTCTTGAGATGTGGTTTTAAGAAATGCATTTTGGTCTGCTGAGCTCAGAAATGACAAAGTTGTTAAAAGAGGGGAGATGAGTTTGTGGAATGCTGTTGTTGAGAGAGGAACTCAAATAATTGGTCATGTGTTGACATATGAAGAACTCGTAAAACATAAGTCAGCAATCTGTTAATGGAAAAACATCTAGAGAAAACCCATAACTGAAGTGCACAGAACAAATTATTAGGTACATTCAATATGTAGTACAACACTTTTTTTATTTCTGAGAGCAGGTTGGCTTTATTCAAGATTCAGATAGACTATATAATTCCTCAGTACTTTGACTAGAGTCAGACAGTCCTACGACATCTTACTGGGAGGACCTGGGGGGCCGCACGGTACCACTCTACTGGTTGACATTGGAGCTGACGTCGCATTGTGTCACTTACTTCCCCATCATCCATGAGTGAACCTTTGATTTGGAAGTTTGAAGGTGTATGGTGGACGAGGAAGAACAGTCCATGAAAGTTTTGTGATCTCCGCTGTGGTGCAGAGACTTGTCAGGCCTTGCTTTCTCATGGAGAAGGAGAAGTTTGTTTGCACTTTCATGATGGTGAACATGCTGAAATCGTTTCTTAAATTTCTTGAGGGTAGCACAGTGGACTCCAAAGTTGATTGTTGGAATGTGATGGTTGACATCGAACAGAATAACCCCTTCAGGATCCCGGAAGACCGTCACAGCGACTTACAGGCTAAGATACAGCTTTGATCTGTTTCTTTGGAGGAGAGGTGGTGTGCTGCCACACCGAGGATTTTTGTTTTCTCTCCGGTTCAAAGTGAGAAACCCATCAACCTCGGAACACACTAGCAATTTCGCACAGGTGGTGTGGTCTCTGTTAGGTAGCCAGGAACTGAGGGGGCACACGTGTTTGAGTACCCCAACTGGTGGACGAGTGTCAGTACTACCAATGTAAATATCCAGTTGAGCAGCGACGTGTTTGATTATGATCTGTCAATCACTCAAATGAGTGGCCACATGTTCCAACATTGCAGGAGTCACTGCTGCCCTGCCATCCATCACGTGACAGATTGGACGGGTTTACGTGACGTTGGTGTGATGGTGACAGACGCCTTGCCCGATGACTCACCGTGCTTTTGTTCACTGCCAGGTCTCCATAGACATTCTGCAAGTGCCCATGAATATCTGTGCTGCTCTAGTTTTCTGCCAAAAGAAATTCTATGACAGCTCTGTGCTTCAAATACACCTCCTTTACAGATACAATTTTAAAAGCTGCTTAAGGTGTGGCCACGTATTGGAACTATGGGGGCTGAAGCAGGAATATTTCACTGTGTTTCAAAACAAATTCTGCATTTTTTTGTCTGAAATTGACAAGAAAAAAGTGGTATGATTACTTCTTGAAGGACAAATTCTGCATTTTTTTGTCTGAAATTGACAAGAAAAAAGTGGTATGATTACTTCTTGAAGGCTCCTCATATAAAAGATATTTGCTAGAAGTCACACATAGAAATAAAGAAGAGACAGAAAGATGGGAGGACTGGAGATCTGCTGCCAACATATCCTCGGACTGAAGACTAAAGGTGGGAATGGTATGTAATACCCATATGTAAAGACTTCCTGATACTCATGCTTTCTTTCCTGACCCTGGCAGCTATAGGCAGCAAAAATTATTAACTTGTACATCATTATCCAATATGGGCAAATTAGTTACCAGCTTCAAACTTCATATGTAGGGTATAACAGAGCTTCCATTCTGTTTCACCTCTGATTCCTGTAGTTTCGAAACAGAAGTTGTACCAAAGGCAAATTTTCAAAACTTGGATATGAAACTTCCGAAATCTAATCCTTTGATGTCAATAATGTCCAGAAGTGTAACAACTAGCAATTCACAAAAAGAAAAAAAAGTTAGGGTCCTATGATTACAATATATGAGAGTCACAATTAGAATTGATCAATGTGTACAAATATCTGAGTGTAACAATTAGTTGGAATATGAATGAACGCAGGCTCAGATAAAGACATCTGTTCATTAATGGTGTACTAGTGCAATGCTGTCAGTTCAGAAAGGAGGTTGCTGGCAAAATTACTCATACATCACATTTTCAAATATTGTTCAAGGTTGTGGGACCATATCAAGTGGGATCTATACAAAGTAGGGCTGTGCAAATGGTCACACATTTGTTTGGCCCATGGGTGAGCATCATAGAGATGCTGAAACAACTGAAGTGGCAAATGCTTGGGAATATATGCACACTATCCCAAGAAAGTCTGTGTGGTAAATATCAGAACTTGAACATAAAACACTTCAAAAATTGAATCAGATAATGACAGTAGTGCATGTCAATCAAGAATAATTACTTGAATGCCTCTGCATGAACTGTAATTAGTCTAAGCTTGTCTTTGCAATCCCTCCATTAGTGTTGTTGTTGTTGTTAATGATGATGATGATGTTGTTGTTGTTGTTGTTGTGGTCCTCAGTTTGGAGACTGGTCTGATGCAGCTCTCCATGCTACTCTATCCTGTGCAAGCTTCTTCATCTCCAAGTACCTGCTGCACCCTACATCCTTCTGAATCTGCTTAGTGTTTTCATCTCTTGGTATGCCTCTACGATTTTTACCTGTCAAGCTGCCCTCCAATACTAACTTGGTGATCCCTTGGTGCCTCAGAACATGTCCTACCAACTGATGCCTTCTTCTAGTCAAGTTGTGCCACAAATTCCTCTTCTCCCCAATTCTCTTCAGTACCTCCTCATTAGTTTCATGATCTACCCATCTAATCTTCAGCATTTTTCTGTAGCACCACATTTCAAAAGCTTCTATTCTCTTCTTGTCTAAACTATTAATTGTCCGTTTCACACCCGTACATGGCTACAATCCATACAAATACTTTTAGAAAAGACTTCCTGTCACTTAAATCTATACTCGATGTTACCAAATTTCTCTTCTTGAGAAATGTCGTTCTTGCCATTGCCAATCTACATTTTATAATGAAACACAAAAGAGGTGTGATAAGGATTTACTGTAGTGAAAAAATATTGCAAAGTGTAAATATCTGAGGAATACTATTTAAGAACAGAGTGTACAATTAATCTTCAAAAGAGTGTTAGAATAACAAGAACAGAGTGTACAATTATATCTTCAAAAGAGTGTTAGAATAACAATATACTGCTGAATATGTAGAATGCAGGAATTGGGGTATAAAAGAAGTTTACTTCACCATCCTCCAGGTGCTACAAGAATCTGAGGAACATATAACCTTCAAAGAAAGCTTTGATGAGAAATAAAAAACTATGACTCTGTGAACAATAAGTTGAAAGAGAAACAAGTTGCTCTGTGAAATGACTGACCTTCCCATTTATGATTTGCTTTAATGTTTAATGCAGTCTTACATCGAACTGCCTGTTAAGTGGACACCATTTTATTTTATTTTCTATGCTCATGCTTATATTAGAGCTGTAATTATTAATTACAAATATAATGTAGGTTAGTAATAAGAATATGACTTCCTTTATATAAACGAATCTGACATTTTTCCTCAAGTCTATTTTTATTCAGAAATGATAATTATGACCTATCACCTCTCACTGGTTACAAGAAAGCCAGCTCCATTACATCTATTGTGTGTATAGTCAGTGGAATGGATTTAAATATCTTCCATTTTCCAGACAAAAGTTGATATCTAACATAGGTGTTAATGGTTGCCACTCACCATACAGCAGATATACTGAGTCGTGATAGGCACAACAAAAAGATTTACACAATTATAGCTTTCGGCCATTAAGGCCTTCGTCAGCAATAGACACACGTACACACACATGCACACAAACACACTCATGCAAACACAACTTGTACTCAGGTCTACAGTCTCAGACAACTGAAACCACACTCAGCTGTGAGTGGTTGAGTGCGTGTGTGTACGTGTGTCTATTGCTGACAAAGGCGTTAATGGCCGAAAGCTATAATTGTGTGAATCTTTCTGTTGTGCCTATCGCGACTCAGCATCTCCACTATATGGTGAGTGGCAAATTTTCTCTCTAATATTATTAGATTCCATCCTGAATTTTGCATTGTTTGTAGGTGTTAATGGGCTTCATATGATATTGTTATTTTGCTATGCAATACTGTTGCATGTTGTTTTGTGAAACTTGCACAAAACAGGTCTAAATAGTTACCTCCACTGAAGCAGTAAAATTTTTGGTTCTTTACAGTAAAATTTTAGGTATATCTATAAAGTGCTTGGAGGAAATTCATTTCAATACATACGCTTCACCACAGTGAAACATCCTGTCAGAAATCAACTGCTTGACTGTGGGTGAGCCACCTCAAACCATTGCATTTGTTCTAGGTGCTCTACCTTGGTGTAGAGGGTGTAGGAGAATTTCTCTGCTCTTAGGGAAATTGAGAGCAGCTGCCAGTTTTTTGCTGGTAGATGTGTTCAGATGGCTGCAAGTCAGGCAGAAGTATTCCACTATAGACAAAGATGTGACTGAGTGGGAAACAGGTAATGATGTCTCTGTGTGAATGCTCTACTCCCCAGTTTTTGCAGAGGCTACGGCATATCTGTATTCTGACTCTCGCTGCAGACTGATATGATCAAAATCCAGACATTCAAGTGGAATCCTCTAAAGTTCCCCTGTTGGGTTGATTAAACTAAAAGCAAATCACGGAAGATCTCCTCTACCATTCTCCATAAGCATGTCGGCAAATATGTGACCCCATTTGAATAAGCCTCACTTGTATTCTGTGTCTAAGGAGCGGGTCACAAAACCTTACTCTGATCTCTACTGTAGGTGGCATTTTACAGAATTTAACAGTTACTCTTAATTAAAAAGTGTGAAAAGTTTCATTTAAAGAAAAGTAATTTAAAATATAATTAACATGTGCTGCCTAATCAGCAACCAAACTAAATGAAATAGTCCCTGTTATAAATTTACATGTATGGAATTCCCAAAATTGAGTTGATACATAATCAAGTCTACCATTCCAGGACATGTGCAGAATATCTATCTTTAATTCATATGAGAGGCATATAAATACTTCCCAATGCACCTGAAGTTGACATAAATAAGCATAATTAAATGCTACTAAATAAGTCTTGCAGCTATATAATCAAATAAAATACAAATTTCTTATTTCCAAGATCTGAGAATATTCTGTGTCCGAATTAATATGAACACAGCTAATGGTGTTTGAAAGATTAAGATTTTCTATAACCGAAACCAGCAGTCTATCAGTTGAAGCTGTGTAGTTCATAACACCTGGCCTCTCTTACAGATTGACTACCGCTGAGTGGCTCCTGGACAGAATGACGTGTGGCACTTCCTGGTACTGACTGACCAGAGGTGCACTTGCATTCAATGTCTCAAAGCATGTGTAGCCATGTAGCCCACAAATTCTCTCCAACTTCTGAGAAATATTTAATTTTGGGATACCATTTAATGTACCTCAAATGATGTATCTTTCGATGCTAGCCTCTCTCCAGCTATTTAACCTACAAACCTTACGCAGTACTGAAATAAGCATAAAAAGTCTAAATCTTACAATGTTATGAAACACACAGAAATACAAATAACAAATTAGACAAAATTTTGAAGACATAGCTGGCCAGCTCACACTACCACATTGTTCTAACTGTCACTAGGTTTGAATAATGGGCTGTTTTATTATTGGACAATTAATGAATCATTAATAATATTTACATACGGTTGCTATTTGAATGCATGAGGATGAAGATTCAGTATGGTTCATTATAGACTTGCTTTATTAATTGATTCTCTACTAATTAAATAACTTTTATGCCAAAACTGTACATCATACAAATACATTGGTTCTACCAGTCACTGCTGTGCTGTATGCTGCCAATTGCTATTTACATGTTATTTGTGCAAACAGCATTGCTCTAAGTATCACTGCGAAGTTTCAGGAATCGTAAAGATAACCCAGTGTCCGTAGTTTTCGTCATATGGGCAAATTAGAAGATGCAACGAATTCATCTTGTTGATACAAAGAGTATGTGGTACTTGGTTTTAATGTATGTTATCGAAATATTCTGCAGTTGACACATGACAGTAAACAGAAGGTCCCAGCAATCAGCCTAGTGACACTGGGGCATAAGCTGCCTCCCTGGTTCCTTCATGCCCTCTCATTATACTGAAAGCATGATTCTCCAGTGGAATTTTAGAAGTTTTTTTCTTCCATCTGGCTGAGCTGTGACATATCTTAAGCTTCTCCCATGCTTTCTGCATTGCCTTCCAGGAAACTCTTGTTTCCAGCAGTGCCGACCCCTGCTCTCCATGGCTTCTGGGGATATTTTCAGGATTCCACTGACTATGATAGGGTGTCAGGTGGAGTTTGCACATATGTTGTGGACTCCGTGTATAGCAAACTTGTGCCTCTTGATACAACATTAGAGGCCGTGACTGTTCAAGTAACGGCATCAAAGGATTTTACCATCTGTAACGTGTATCTCCCTCCCATGATGGAGTGGCTCAGAATACACTGTCGGTACGGTTTCTCAGCTCCCCCCACCATTCCTAATCTAGGATTACTTCAGTACACATAACCCTTTGTGGGGTGGAACCATGATTACTCGCCAGGATAAAGACATCAAAAATTTAATGGCAGGCCTTTGTCACCTGAATGCTGGTGCCCCCACACACTTCAGTCTGGCACGTGGAACTTACTCAGCCATTGATTTTTTTCGTTTGCAACTATGGTTTTTTCCCATCCATCCAGTGGAAAGTCCATGATGATCTGTGTGGTAGTGACCACTTCCTGATCTTCCTGTCATCGCCGTTCTGTCGACAGCTGACTTAGATCCCTGTTTCTTTGGGATCCCCATCCACCCATTGGAAGACAGTATCGTGGTAGACCTCAGAAATTGCCAAGGCCATTAGAGATTACAGGTGGGCTCTCCAGCACAATAAGTGCTATCCATCGATGTAGCACCTCTTTGCCGTTAAATGGCTCTGTGCCTGTGTCCTCCACCTAATAAAATGATGGAAGGAATGATTCTGGGAATGATATGTTTTGCCGGCTGTTGTGGCCGAGCGGTTCTAGGCGCTTCAGTCCGGAACTGCGCGACTGCTACTGTCGCAGGTTCGAATCCTGCCTCAGGCATGGATGTGTGTGATGTCCTTAGTTTAGTTAGGTTTAAGTAGTTCTGAGTTCTAGGGGACTGATGACCTCAGATGTTAAGTCCCATACTGCTCAGAGCCATTTGAACCATTTGAATGATATGTTTCAACCATTGGACCAATACCCCTCTTTCACTGGTTTGGGTGATCAGATGTATCTGCGGGTACCAGTCTCCTGCCTGCCCAGCTAGCCGCGTGGTCTAACGCGATGCTTCCTGAGCGGGAAAGCATGCCAGTCCCCGGTTCGAATCTGCCCAGCAGATTAGTGTCGAGGTCTGGTGTGCCGGCCAGTCTGTGGATGGTTTTTAAGGAGGTTTTCCATCTACCTCAGCGAATGCAGGCTGGTTGCACTTCTTCCGCCTCAGTTGCTGCACAAACATTGTCCACGTACGCGTACACCATGATTACTCTACCATGCAAACATTTGGAGGGTTACACTCGTCTGGTATTAGGCGTTCCCAGGGGGTCCACTAGGGGCTAAACTGCTCAATAACCATAGGTTCGGGGTGGGGGGCGGTGGTGGGGTGGGTGGAGTGCTATGGCCTGTTGTGGGTTGTGAACCACTGAGGGCTACGGCGGGACGAAGCCTCTGTCATTTCTAGGTCCCCGGTTTAATACACACAATACACACACACTAGTGTCCTGTAGGTGTAATTAGTATTTACTTGTACGGTACTGTCTTCACTGCCCCAGATGTTGTTACCAAAAATTTTTCTCTGCGTTATGCTCAAGTCTGTCTGCCTGAGTCCTCAAACTGCAGGTTGAGCGAGAGCACTGGTCCTTCACTACATGCCACTGGAGCCCTGTAGTGCTGCATTCAGTGACTAGTGCCTTAGCTCTTTGCCCTGATACAGCTCCAGGGCCAGAGTGCATCCACAACCAAATGCTCAAACATCTATTGATAGATGTGAGTGTTGTCTCATTATCATTACCAGTTTCAACTGTGTCCAGAGAGGGGGTGAGATCCCATCTCAGTGGTGAGAACCAAGTAAGCATCCCCTAGAGGTGGGTGGCTATCAACTAGTTAGTCTCGCCAATGTTCTCCGTAAGTTGCTCAAGTGCATGGTGAGCCAGTGGCTCTGTTAGCTCTTTGAGTCTCAGGGCCTCCTGGCTCTTTACCAGAATGATTTTCATGAATGCCATTCAACTGCCGATAATTTGGTCTGCCTGGAGTATGCCATCCACGTAGCTTTTGACCAATGTCAGCACCTTATTGCTGTCTTCCTT